>NC_042296.1:275000-575000 GCF_901000725.2 Takifugu rubripes | reverse complement strand
CAAGAAAGAATGTTGAGGGCATCAACATCAAGACAAAACAAAAACATAATATTGTAGCTTTGAGAAAAACCCAATTCATTGTGTCTGGAATTCTTACCAAACTATTTTAGTCTGAAATATATTAAAAAAACTCAGTCGGACTTCAGAATGTGTAAGAATTGCATGAGAAAAAAAAAGTAAATCTTCAAAGATAAGGTTTTGGGAGAAAATATAATTACATTCTAATGATGACTTTAAACATTTTCATTTGGTTTTCTGGTCTTTATTCACTTCCAGAAGAGGATGAATATAGTGTTCATGTACAAATTATTCTTATGACTTGGATGAGGATTGTTAATGCTGGTCCAACATGACTCTGTAGGAAATACACCTCTACTGTACTAGTTACCGTAATTTCCGGACTACAGAGCGCACCTGATTAAAAGCCACATAATCTAATTTTAGAAAGAAAATCAATTTTGTACTTATACAAGCCGCACCAGATTTTAAGCCGCAGGTATCCCACGAAGTAATATGAAAAATTAGATCGAAAACATTCAGTACCGGTATATGTTTTTCTTACCGTAAGAGACGAGTCACTGGCGAGTGACAGACAGGTAAGAAACAACTGCCACTCTTTTCACTTGTATGTTTATACAGAGACCTTAAATCCAAATTTTATCACGTCAGGATTTTTTAACTTTTCTTTTAACTTAATCTGCTTAGCAACATAAACAAATATATTCTACCAGTAAATGCTTTTTTTTCTAACGGTGTCTGTGATGCAGCTACCTTGAAATATACATTTGTATCAGCTACACACAAATTACGTGGTTTATGCTTTTTTACTCAAACAATGAACAATCTAAAACCCCGATGGCCCACCTCTAAAATCTTATATTTTCATGGCGGTGGCGATTGCTTTTGCCTTCAGTCTGATTTGTACAGCGGAAACACCGCGGCCGCCTGTTCTCTGTGTGTTCACCCAGTCTTCCAGAACGTTTTCAAGCTCGGGCCACTTGCGATGTTTACTTCTAAAAGCTTTTGTCGTCTTTTTGCTTTCGAGCAGTTCTTCAGGCGGGCGTCTCCACCTTCTCGCCATTGATTACCGTAATGTATGCCAAGATTACACGTGGCAGCTCTATTTCCTTCTTCAACCGCCAAAGTGATCGCTTTTAACTTAAAAGTCGCATCATATGCTTTTCTTCTAGTATTTTCCACGTTGATGAGGGTTAGTAAAAATGACTGATTCACAGTAGTTGTAATTGTGCGCCACAAAAAAAAAACATAAATAGAATAAGCGCAGTGTTTAAAGTGTAGGAAAAAAGTAGCGGCTTATAGTCCGGAAATTACGGTACATTCCCTCTTAATGTCAGTGATGGTGAGTGAAAGAAATTGGTATTTATTTTCATCAATATTAGTACACTGAAGAAATTTAGAGCAAATTAAACTATTTCAATAATAGAATCCAAACCTGGAAGGCAAGATCGTGGTACTGCTGCTTCTCATTGGGCCCCAAAGCATACCACCATTCCCCCAGAATCTTGCTGACTGTCCGATTGTCCTGGTTTGGATGTCGCTGGTGCACAAGGGCACGGTGGCGTTTGCTGAAGATCATGAACGCATTCATTGGACGGCGGATATGGTCTTTCTCCCTCTGGGTAGTAGGTAGAAGAGGAAAGAAGGTGAGTAGTAGACATTACTTAAAGTTATTTTACGATTGATTGTAATAGTGGATCGACCTTTCTGTCTCCATCTTTAGGCAGGGCACTAAGTGACTGTGTGCGCCTTTTCATGGGACCACAAGAGGGGACCGATTCATTGCCTATACCTGGAGAGAACCTATGAAGCACATGTAAAAGCATGAGTACACATGAAAGGGGAAGTTTGAAAAGGGAAATTTAAGACTGGAGCAATCTCACAGAATTGTGTTCAATTGAATGATTCAGGATAATATTTTTTGCCATGTAATTGTGGTTTTAGGTCAGGCTTCCCATGAAGTTACAGTATTTGTAACTACTGTCTGGCATTTTAAGGATTTTGAAAGATTGGACATTTATACTGTAAGTTAAAGTGAAGCATAAAAACCTCTGCATTTATTCTGCTTTTTTATAATCAAATACTCTGAAATCATGAAGGCAACAATTTGAGAAATAAAAAAAGAAAAACACACCAAAGACAAATTATGACATTTTGGGGACATGTGCATCATACCCACTTGCAACACTGCCTCTAAAGACGCTCCTTTATTATCACATACATCACATATATATCATATACCAGTATATAGCAATGTTGTGGTAAAAGACTAGTCACTTACTTTGAAATCCTTAATGTATTGCCTAAATGTGTACTTATGATGTACTTATATGATGACCGATTTCACCTGTCATTGAACTCAAGTGCTGGAAGCACATGATATAAATACATACACTTAACTTACAGTAAAATGAAAAAGAGTAAAAGGACAATGCATTAAAAATCACATTGATAATAGGTTGATAATCTCCAGATTTTTTATATGAAGTGCAATGACAAATAAACCTAAATGTTTTAGCCTTGTTTTTTGCAGATTTTGAACATGGGGTCAAAGGAAGGTCAAAACTCTGTGAAAATGCTCTATTATTCTTTAGCCGAATTGAGGAAACAGACTGTTGCAATATTTCCTTTATACACTTGCATTGATGGTAGCATCACAGGGAGGCCGCCATCATTGTGAGTGCAATGACCCTGAAATATTCCAAACAACACTATCAGCCAGACAGCCAGGCAGCTGTCTGAGTCACTATGAAAGAGTAATAGACTAGCCAGACTCAAAGATACATTCTGAAACGAGTGCAGATGCTCTCAAACACATACAGTGAAGTGGCAGGAAGAAATGATGTTTTTCTGCTGTGAGGTGGATTTTAGGAGCTCTGATTATAATGTCCTTGAGACTTTCAAAGCCAGTGATTCAAACTATTCAGACTAGCTGCATCTAGTATAATGTACAGTTACTATCTGGTTCCTACAAAGTCATAGCTAAGGCTGCAGAGATGAAACAATGCATATATGTGCTTACTACATGCTACTGTGCATGCAAATGGAAGCTGGCTAAAAACTTATAGTATTTGTGATTGCTCTTTGTTTTGTTAACACATAACAGAAAAGAAATTCAGTGCAACGGGTCATGTTGTTAATCTAAAATATAAAACTCATACAACACAAGCATGTCACAAATTAAAAACACATATAAACAATAAAATGTTCATCTTACGGGTCATCTGCATCGCTTTCCGTTTCACTGTCAGCCCCTCCTCTGTCTGTGGGAGGATTGTCATTGGATGGGGGAGGACATGACGGTGATCCCCTATCTGGATCTGCAGGGCCAGTTCGCCCATCACTCACTAGGGCTACACCACATTGAGGCTCTGAAATGGAAAAGTCATTTACAGGTCTGAGAAAGGAAGAACTGCAAGACTTTAAGTTGCATTCTACCTCTCTTGGAGATGTGAAAAACTATGACTAGCAGTGATATAACAGTGACAGCAACCACTGCGAACCTATAACAGCTGTTAAAACAGAAGCATAATAACATGCAGGCAGTGTGCTCAAGCATTTAACAAGTCCCCCTGTGGATAAATAATTTACGATCGTGATTCTGACTCATCTGCATCCTTCACTAATTTTACATGATAAAATTAATGTGAAAAATTATAGAAAATGCTGACGGTGTACTTGGTCATTATTCTGTGAAGCAGTATAGTCCAGTTTAGTTCAGTTCAGGTTAACAAGGTACCGTTTGTAGCATCAAACTATAACCTGCTGTCTGAATCATAAGGCATGAAGGCCAGATAGTGAGGACAGCATTCGCTGCATTGTTACAGTGGCGCTTTCTTTGTGGTCAATTTTTATGCATCCACATTTACATATATTTATACATCCAAATTCAAAGGATGCACAAAACATTTTTGGTGTTTCCATTTCTAGTGTGACAATGAAATAACATCCGTCTTGCTAAAAGATTCCATTCATCAATTACAGACGTCTGCAATGGATTCAAAGTCCCACGCAAAACACAAATAATGACGTGCACTATCAGCATGCTGTCATCCAGAAGTTGTACATCATGATTGGTTACCGCACAATAAAAATGCTTCTTGCCAACAAATGGTTGTAAAATCAGGGAGTTGATCATGACTGGAGATACCTACAACTATATTAGTTAATTTCTAGTTGGGATCGTTTATTCATAAAAATTTTACGGTTGGGACAAATTAATTATATCACACAAGAAACTCTGCTAGGGTAAGCGGCCATACACAAAGTGTGTTAGCCAAATGGTTATTGGAAGCGAATTGGTGTGAAAACCAACTGTGCTAAAAACTGTTTTGGTAAATACTGAATAAGCTTCTGTTATGTTTGTCTAACATTTGCACTCACTGCGTACTTGAGAGATGACATTTAAATAATTCTTCCACAGATTTAATCTACCCTATATAGTATACTTACCAAACAAGCTAAAATAGCAATGACACAACCACACTAGTGTAGGAATGTTATACATGGCTACGCTGTCATCAGCTCCTCTGCTGCTGACAGCACACCTAATGATAGGCCTCTTCAAAGATCAGTGATGTGCAGGTAGTGTGCATTGAACAATCATAAAGTGTCCAACATGTTACCTATTTATGATTCCAGCTGCCTTTAAGAGCAGACCAGAAAAGCATCATCAACTGGATGTTGTATTGGTCTCCACAATGTTTTTTGAAAATCATGCCTGATTTAGTGAGAATTCACAATTTGAAACTGTTATTACAAAACAGCAAATATGTGGTATGGCTGAATGCTCTAGTACATGGATTATAAAGTGAAAACCAGTGAAAACTGTCATTGTGTTTATGGTAACCCAGGATTTTAAAGTCAGTTTAAGATTTTAAAATAATGTGGTGCCAGCCTAAAACGCCAGAATGGAAGAGAGCTTTCATCTAGATTTATGTAAGTGCATGTTCTTGTATTTCATGAAAATAAGTGGCTTTGAAATATTTTTTCAAATATTCGTATTTTTCTGTTCTATGTTTCATAAAACGTTTCATCTACTTTATGTCGCATTTGTTTTGAATTATCCTGATCCTGTTATTTTTTATTTTTTAATGGCAAATTCACCATCCCTGTGTCAGACACTTAATAAGCCTTCAGTGACCCTCACCAATGTGAACAGTGTTTTATGTTATATACCTTTGTTCTGATTGACAAGCTGTTGGCCATCAGCAGGTTGGGCAGCCCCTCCTAAATGGCTCGGCTCCAGGAAAGGGACAAGAGAATGCCAAGGGAACACTGGCACAGACCGAGGTTCCACATTGGTCCAAACTGAGCAAACACCAACACAGAGAGAGAAAGAGAGAGAGGCAGTCAGTATCATGGACAGTAAACAGATGGTAGCCCTCTGCAGTAAAAATACGACTGCATGTCATTGTCAACAAACAATTAACTACTATGTTGTTTAGAATGCACCTTTTGATAGAAACTGGTATTTGGAGTTTGGAAGTTCATACTTCAACTTCACTGAACTCCGTCACTGCAGCAGCAGTCCACAGGAGCTGGTGCAGATAAACTGGCTATATACTGGCCTGCATATTGATACTGCTGTATCACGGTAAATTTGTTATGAATGCAGATGAATACAACTATTACATCATTTAAAACAGAAGGGTGTAAATAGTTATATGCACAAAGATAGGTCATCACAAATTGTCTAACCTATTTCATTTAGCATACGGACCCTGAAATCATCTGCCTTAAATGTTTTGTAAGGCCAAATCATTTTTATCTAATAATATACAGATTTTCCAATATCCTATATATAATGTTTATTTGCTTCTATCAACAAACAAACTAAATAACTTGACAGTTTGAATTTCTATGCGACAGGAAATGTTTATAGGTTCATTACTGTGTTGTTTGGTATCACTTCAGTCATCAGAAAAAGGTCACCGTGTGAAGCCCAACAGTCATCATTTTCACCCACAGTTGTGGTGCAACAACACTGAGTGTTTTGCTTATGCTTCAGCTTACCTTCAGTCAAATACCATAGTTTGATAATTACAAATTTAAAAAAAATCAAATGCATGCAAGTGATTAAATGAAGCTACAATGATAGTTTGGAGAAATGCAAACAAAACTAATCAGAGGAGAGAGCTGTCTTTTGTTAGCCTGATCATACTATTTTGCACCTTTATCACATCAATAATATTCAAATCAGCTATCCACCTATATTCCTACAATGAAATTGCCAGATAAGAAAAAGAGTGTGCTGGGAAGGGTTACCAAACACTGACACACAGGTTCCAAGGTCACATTACAAGAAAGATCAAACTCTTCATCTTTCTCAGGAGACCTAAAATTGTTGAAAGTGTTGGGCCAGCAGTGATATAGGTATAGGTGTGATATTAGTTTCTAGTTCTCCTCTAAGTACATACTCTAGGCAAAAATGTAATACTACAGCTTCTAAAGTCAATCAACAAATGAAACTTCTTCCTCATCTGAGCTCTAATCATCTTTGCTTCAGTAAAGGCTGCAGATGCAGAGAGAACAGTAATGAAACTTGTGATGCTAATGCTGCTGCACTGTTGCAGTGGCTATATATAGGTAGAGATCTCTGCCGTGGGGCCAACACTGCCTCCTGCATGTGTTTGATTCTGGGGGAGCTTTTAAATATGTATGGAAAATGAAAGATGATGCTACACACGCAGGTAGGTAGGTAACTGTTAGCAAGTGTGAGAAGGATGTGAGAGGGAAATGCTTTAATTCTACAAGTAGAAAGTGTTTCCATGACAACTCGCCAACTATACAATGACTTGAGTGGTGAAGCACATTTACCTACTTTACACAGTACCTGTCCTTGCTGCACCTTGTCTGTCATTGTTGATTGTCTGGAACAGTCAAATAAGTGTCTCCATGTGTGTGTGTGTGTGTGTGTGTGTGTGTGTGTGTGTGTGAGAGAGAAAGAGACAACTGACATCTTTTTAAAGTCTCTATCGTTCACGCACTTACACAAGCAGTGAACGTAAAAAGGATTAGAGACCTGGCCCCTTATAATGTTACTGAAGGAAAACACCATGGTAAAGATACAATCTGTGGTATCTTTACCTGCAAAATTGTAATGTTTTGTCAGAATTAGATGAAAATTGGAGCAACTAATAATTTACCAATATTTCTGCATTGGTTCTTTTTCATTTTTAGATTCAGCAAATTCTGCGTTAAAAATACACAAGGGAAATGATGCATAATTTGAGTCTAATATCGGAAGGTTGGCATGGAAACAAGCAATACAGTAAATGATAAAACCAAACACCTCTAACTTATCCTATTTTCTTATTGTACAACTATCTTACAGTTTATCCAACAGCCTACACAAAAAACAAGGAAATATTTTCATGACAGGAGCCCAAGTGCATGAAAGGAAAAAGGAAAACAAGAATGAGGCAGACTTAAGACATTTCTCTTCCCAATCCTTACTGTACACCATACATATATTGGTGAGTTTGCAAAAGGGTTTAGTTCAACAGGGGAACAAAACACAAAATAATTTTTGTGTATGCAGCTTTTCTTTTTGTTAAAGCTATTCTTACAGGAAATACTGATGAATGATTATATGCAGGTTTTGTTGGTATAAATAGCTCATAAGTATTATGTGTTTTTTCTTATATGATTAAATTATGTTCTCTTCAACTATGAGCAAACAACAGTAAAGTCCTCAGTATATATACTGTATAGGTGTAGCGAGATGGCTCGGTACACATTAACCACAAAGCATTCTGATTAATTCCCTCTCTTACCAGTCCCTGGTCGTCCCATGATGATTTGCTTGCGTGGAGCAGGATGAGGAGACTCTGCTGGTAGTATGAGAGGAAGGAGAGATGTTGGCGTTGGGTGACAGGCAACTGGCTGTGGTAGCATTCCATCAGGGGGATCTTGGTGTCCCGCAGGTTTCCTCTCCCTCTCCCTCCCTCCAGAACCAGAGGAGGACAAGACCAAGCTTGATGAATTGGGGATTGAACCAGGGATGGAGGAGGTAGACAGGGTAGCATGGCTTACTGCAGATGAGGTCAGGGACTAAGAAAAGATCAAAATCCATGTTGATCAACTGTCAAAATAACACATTTCGCAACATTAGCTTAACTAATATTTAAATTTTAGGTCGATATTAATATACACAATCAAAGTCAATATGTTAAAAATGTTAAGGTTGACAGATACATACAGTCTTTTCACCATTTCTATACCCTATCATAGTATACACATAGTTACAGATTATTGCAATCTCAAGATAAAATGTACATAATGAAAAAGCTTCTCATAAACTAGCATTTTTAAACACACAGCACTACACAATTTTCTTACCGAGCTGGAAGTGACCAAGACAAGTGTTGATGCAGGGTTACGCAGAAGAACTGCCCCATTGGTGGTGGCCCCATTGATAGGGACGGGGACCTGCAGGCCAGGTGGAACTGTATGCTGGGGCTGACTGTGTTCTCTAGACCTATTTCTCTCTTTTCTTCCTAACGGGCCATCAGAGAACTTGGCCAGAGGAACATCTGGGTTACGGACAATGACTGGTGAGTCGCGTAGGGGTACAATGCGACGTGGTGAGGGTTCCTGGGGTAGTGGAGATGGAGGAGTAGGAGAGACCAGCATGGGTGGAGGTGTTGAGGCGGCAGAGGAAGGTGGCCTACTAGTGGCACTACGAGGCCGGGGGAAAGAAAGTGAGGAGGGGGTTGTGGGCTGACTTTGAGGGGAAAGGACTCTAAAGGCTGCTGGGCTATGGGCCAGGATTTGTTCTCCCAAGACAAGTTGCTGTTGCTCAGGTTTGGACTGGCCGTCTTGGACTGTAGGCAGTGGAGGGGGTGGATGGATGTCGTGTTTCCTCTTGCTTGGGCTCATGGGGACTGTGAAAGTGAGGTTAGTCTGAAAAGTGGGCACAATCCCTGACAGGTGTCGCTCTCGCTCAGCCCCTGGTGTACCCATTTTAGTGCCACTTAGCTGACGATGACGGCGTGGAGTAAGCGAGGTGGGAGCACTAATAGGGCTGAAATTTGCAGGACGAAAGCCAAAAAGCGGAGAGGGAGATGGTGATGGTGTAGGGGAGAAAGGTGACTGGTTGGAGATGGGAGAGAATGATGGGGTACCTGAGCGGGAACCCCCCAGGGAAACTAGCATTGTTGCTGCCTCACACTCATCACAATCAAAACGAGAGGGAAGGACCAATCTGGGGCGAGAATCTCCACCACGGCTGCTGGCCTCACTGCTGTCACGTGATGTGTCATCCCAATCAAAATCTGAGCTGGCTCTTCCCCCACTCAGTCGGAGGTCAGATGGTGTCAGTGTCCCAGTGCTGCTGGCTCCACCTCGTTCTCGACTACCTCCACTGGCTTCCATCTCCTTGGTCCTCATTGAAAGATGTCTGGAGCAGTATCCCCGGCGCTGTGACTCTTTTGAGCATCCCTCCCTAGAGCACAGCCTCCTCCACTGCTTCCCATTAAACTTCTTACGGATTCCTGTTGGTGTGCACACCACGTCTCCCTTCTTGTACTTTTGCTGGGCAGCTGTTAGGGGAGTGCGGGAACGTGATGATGAGGAGGAAGCCGAACCTGAGCCAGATCCAATTCCACCAACTGATCCAGAACTAGATGACCCTCCACCCGAGGCTTTCTCTGCTCTGGAGGAGGACGCAGTGGAAGAGGAGATGGGAGGGAGAGGAGGGAGCTGAGGCACAGTAATGACAGCTGCTGCAGATGCTGGGTCCACACCTAGCAGCACAGATGATGGAGGGGGGTGAGAGTTCAAAGTGAGATGCGCAGGAGGGATCCCAAGGCCCCGCACCACAGACAGCTGGGGATTGACGTAGCCAGGCGGGGGCTTTGAGACAATATGCCGATGTTGAGAAACTGTTATGGGCTTGACACTGGGTATTACAGCCCCCACTGGGATCCTGTTAAAATGGGACACCTCCATGTCTTCTTCAGCAGTGAGTGGCATGTACGGGAGGTGTTGCTGCTG
The DNA here is from genome assembly GCF_901000725.2 of Takifugu rubripes. Lineage (NCBI taxonomy): Eukaryota > Metazoa > Chordata > Actinopteri > Tetraodontiformes > Tetraodontidae > Takifugu > Takifugu rubripes. Next base: position 564,983 of record NC_042296.1, on the reverse strand, counting down.
CTTTGCACTGCTTTCCCTTTCTCTTTCTCTCTCCCTTTCCTGGTCTCTCTGGAAATCCCTCTCCCTCTTTAAGTCCTTTTCATATTCCCACTCTTGACCAGAAACAAGACTGAAGACTGAGGCAGAGGTTACTGGGGATGCAATGCTGTGGCCTGACGTAGATGAAACTGGAACCATACCTGGAAAAGCAATACTTCTCCCCAATACCGAAACCACACCAGATGTCATGCCCCGGCTCAAACGACAGACCTCCTGCTCAACATCAATCTCCTCAAATTCCTCCCTTTCCCTTTCTTTATGTCTGAGGTCCACCTCTCCATCTTGTCCACCTCCAAATGGCAAATCCAGGTCCCAAGGAGGCACAAGAAGCCGGAGCGTTTGTCTAGACACCCACACAGCCTGGGTGCCACCAGTTGTATCTTGGCCATCCTCTTCTTTATCCGCCGGTTGGGATTTTTCTTCAGATAGCAAAACTCTATACCGATTCGCAACTGCAGGATGTGTATCGATCTTTGTAACAACACCTTCTCTATACCATTGCCAATGACCCTCATTCCCTTCCTTATTGTCAAATGGTACACATACACGAGTGCCAATTGGTATTTGATGAACACCAGGTGGTGGAGCATCTAGAATTATGTCTACTACCCCCGGAGGGGTGTTATGTCGATACGGGTAACGGCACAGCAATTTTTCCCCATTTAGTTGCACTTCTAGGCATCCATATTCGCCACTGACCTTACGGACTACTCCAGCTCTAAAGACTAAGTGTGAATACTCCTCTTCCTCATTTCTTTCATCCTCTATCCTCTCATCACTTTTCCTCCTGAGTTGTCGGGCAAGAACACGCTGATTCTTAAGCCCTTTGGCCAGGGCGTCAGACAATGCATCGGGGAGACTGGGTGTGTGTGTAGACATCTGTGTTTGGGTGGGTGTGTCACTCACTACTTCCAGGTCAGCTGAGTGTTCACTGGCAGTGTCTGTTGAAGAGCAACGAAGTCTGGGGCTGAGTGGCACGTGCTCTGCATCTCTCACACCTTCAACTTGGCCAGGCCTTTCTCTATCCCCGCCAAGCAACAGGGTAGTGGGTCCTATGAAGCCACCCTGCATCATCTCTCTAGTTGTGGCCCTGCCTTGTAAGTTCTCCAGGAGAATCCTGCTCTGAGTGTTGCCATTAGAGTCGGTGACACACCTATCGGTTCCTGAACCTGTCGACCCATTGTTTATGATTCCAGTGTTCAGAGAAAGGGGAGGGAGTGGGGGATTGCCATGGTTACCTGTAGTAGAGCAGTGTTCCGAGGTGTACTTCTTCTTTGGAACACGGGCCTTGAAGGTGGCAGTTTTCCGACTGGAGGCAGGATTTGGGCTATTGTTGGCGCTTGGTGTACTACTGTTACTACAACTGCTACCACCGCTATCATTTTGGCTGCTGCCACCCACAGTCGACCTTCCACATTTATCATCCGTCAACAGTCTCCCTGGATCCATCAACGGTGAAGCTGTTGCCTCTGATAGCCCTTCCTTGTGCTGGTCCTCCAACTCTGAAGTATTCTGTATTCTGCTTGATTCCATGCATAAGGTTTCTCTATGTGAGTTACAAGGAAAAGAAGATATTGGTGTCCTGTTTTGTGGGGACCGGCTTCTCTCTCTGTTTTCATCTGAGTCTCTTTTGTCCCCTCCCTCAGGGGCATCCCCAATTCCACGCCGCTTGCCCCCCTTGGCCCGTGTGGATGGAGGTGAGCGCCGACCTTGTTTTTTTATTGGCTTCATGGTTTCATGCAACTTTTCTCCAGAGAAATCTTTTCAGATGTTTATCCCAGAGATTTTCTTTGGTGTTCCTCTTTTGCTTTGCCTTGTTTTTATTCATATATCACTATTCTATTCTTTCACATTTTGTCCTGTCTTCTTTCAGTGACTTCAGCACTTTCCCACTTATTCCAGAAACACTGAAAGAAAAGAAATAGGGAGTGTAGGTTACTCATGAGGCAAATTCTTTGAGAGACACAATGCTTGTTCACTTCAGGTCACAGCTACCAACCGCATAGTTTGTGAGAATTACACCAAACATCTATACATGATAATGATAAAAACTGAACCATCTGATCACAGGCATTGTAACAAATAGAAATAAACTACATACTAAACATTTACATTTTTTAAAATAAATGTTGAATAGTTTACATATATATAAGATGAGAAAAAGAGTCAGGCATAACATTGCATAATTACACATGTATTAATTACATTACAGATTCCTCACAGATTGCTGAAATACAACAAGAATATGAGGTACCTATTCACAACACCGGTCGAGAATATAATGTAAAAACAAGGTCCATTTACAATAAAGATGAAAAATAGCACTCAGCAATATGCCCAGACAAGCCTTTTTGCGAGCACTCCATGCTCTCTAGACTTAACTCACATACACACAAACAAACACACATACACACACTACTTGTTTGCAAGGGCAGAAGAGGCGGGGGAATTCCTTCTTCACTTGAACACTGAACCCCCTCCCTATTTCTCTGTGCATCTCTCTCTTTGATGACCTTTATCTGTGTATTTCAAAGCAAACCAATCCGCCCCTACAAACACCATTTCCTGTGGAAGCATTACCTAACTTCCCATTACTTTATTCCTCACTCATTCTGTGCTGTTTAAGTCCTAGCTTGTCTACATTTCTTCTCTCGTATTGATTTCTCCCTCTCAGTTCTCTTATCCCTCAGTTAAGACTATCTACATTTTTTCATCCACACAAAGTTGTTTTTTCATTCACAGACTGATTTTGCTGACTTGGTGAAAGCGTGATGTCATTTAACTTTGTTGGCTATATGGCTAATACTTGCCTCAGGTCCTAGCTGCTCAGCATTTGGGCTCATTTCTTTCAGTAAATAAGTCCCCACACAATGCCAGAAATGTTAATATTAAGTGAACAACAGGCACAATCAAAACACACCCAGATGTGCTATTTACTGTTAAGTTGTTCAGAGTAGATGACTGCCAGCCACAGACAGGCATGCCTACCTGACAGTGACTGTTTGACAGTCTGATATCATAAATGTCTGCCAGCCTTTCCTTGACTCTACAGGTCCACCCATCTACACACCATGCATGTATCTTTTCCACTCTTGGTACCTTCCTGTGGGTCTACAAAAGCTTGCATTTATATAAACTGAAATGTCTGCCACATCTGTTTTTCAAAATAAATTTGTTTCCATTAATAAGTGGCACGCATGTGAGCGCCAGACACACAAAGCTCTAAAAAATGGTGGTGCTAAGAGCAAACTAGGAGCTACCAGTCGTCACAACGTGCTCTGCATAGATCCCTATTTAGGACAGAAAAGCTTTAGAGCAGCACCAATTAAATTATTTAGCAGTCCACCTTACTTGGTCAAAATGTATGGTACATATATTTACTTTGTAGTGTGCAGCATTTACAACAGCTGGTGACACAGTCATGGGGAAGAAGATAAGCATATAGCAGCAAATGCCATGGATAAGCCCTGCTGTTATCATTTGAACTGAACACAGTGTGTAGAAACATATACATATATATTCACACACACATGTGTAATGGGAACTCTAAAACTCTGAATCCTCTTCTGACACCAGTGTATAACATTAGCCTACTATTACAGTGCTGTCTTAACTATACAGCCATGGTGTATAAATATATTGACACCATCATAATCAGATAACTATATCTATTCAAACGCTCAGAGCACAAAATGCAAACTGCAGAAGATGTCGTCAGCTCAGGCTTAGCAGGATCCGACAGTGTGTGTGTCAAGCGGCCGTAGTACCGCGATTACAACCAGTTTTACTTCACAACACAGCAGGCCGTGACGTGCAGCAACCAGGCCTCGATTACACCACCAGGCCGCTTCAAATGCCTCTTCTCGCTGTCACCGGCAGGTTTAGCGGGCATGTTCGCACCCAATACTGTGTAATACAGCACATATTTAGGATGCTGCCAGGGCGGAGGGGACCCCAGGAGGCAAATGAACGCATTAACTTTGCTGATCCACAGTTGCAGACAACACAAAACAGCCGACCAAATGTGTTATTCGGCCTATCCCCAAAGTGACAGTCGTCCCAACACATTCCTAAAACAGTCCGGACAACTTCAAACTGCCCCTCAACGATATATGCATTAATACGACGGTGATAAGCGAGGGTGAAAGTGCTGAGATGGGACCACAGACTACTTCAGCAAGAAGGCCCAGAGCCCCCGAAGAGGCATTAATTGAACGAGCCACGTTGGATTACCAAAAAGGGGAAGAAAATCAATCGGTGTACGACGAGTGAGCAGGGAGAGTGTCGTCTAAAGCAGAAAAAGCCATATTTGTTATGCTAGGACGTCCAGTAGCAGTTATGGCGTTCAATTTATTTCGAGTGGAAAAGTTTCGAGCTCACTGTCAAACCACACCGCTCCCCTTTTTTTTTTTTTTTAAACAGAAGACATCCAACCCGCCCTATACTCCTCTCTAAGACACCACGTACGGAAAAAAATATGATAATTAGTTAAATTGTGAACACTTTTAATAGCTACAGCAAACACGAATAATAGAGGACTGGAAAATGCACAAGCCCGACCGCAGTGCTGCGGGAGGAAGATTTGTAGGTAGCTCCTCTACTCACCAGAGCTAATATAGTCCCCAGAGTGGTTCTCTTTGGAGTCCGCCGGACTAAATAAGGTCGGGTGGCCGGTCGTCTGCAGCTGCCAATTACCGACCCTTCATATTTCTCCGGCAAAGCAACTTAAAGGAAGGGAAAACTACTGCCCTGTACATTCTACACTACAGTCGCAAAATGGTGAATGAAGCCTCGAAGCCTTGACAACCAGACGGTGTGGCCAATAGCGGATCACGGACCCGTACAGTCGCCAATAGGAGAGCGCGAAAGGTAAATGGGGGCGGGGCCGCCTGTCAGCGTCAAAGTGATGGACGGTGATCTGCAGCCAATCACATTGCAGGAAAACACCGAACAGCTGTTGGAAGAACGAAGCTTCGGCAGCCAATAGGGCCCAGCTGGGGGCATGTCTTGGACTGGTTCAGGAACGCAGGACATGAGTGAAATCTCGCTCCCTCTTAGCCCTTCCTTGTTGGTCTACGCATGTAAAATAAAGATAAAGAAATACGTGCGTCTTAAAGGGATTACTCTAATTGGTAGTGCAAATTATTGACGTCAACATTGGTACTACAATGCTTTGCCACAGAAGCGACTGGGCGACATTCATCTCCGTGAATCTCTTTTCTGTCAGGTGTGTCTCACGGAGGAAGTAGTTTCAGGTAGGACCTCCACAACAACTCCCAACTTTCTACGTTTTCTCTCACACGCCCTCTTCCCCGATTGCCTCTCTCCCTCCCAGCTAATCAGACGGCCGAATCGGAACAGCTTCCTTTATCCACGTCTCTTTAGCCAATCAGCGCAGCAATGGGAGGGTGTATATCAGGAGAGGATTGTTTGATTGGCTAAGAGCCTCTGGGTCTGCAGGCCAATGACCGAATGCTGCGATGAGGTCATAATGCTTGTTGCCACCAGCTTGGCTAAGCAGAAAGAGTGAAACCCCTTTGAGTAAGTTGTCTAAGCGTTACAACACACACACACACACACACACACACACACACACACACACACACACACACACACACACACACACACACACACACACACCCCACAGAGCACTCCCTCGAAGACATACATCCTCGCAGGTGAGCGGGTGGACATAACGCACTCATTTACACACACGCGCACAGACAGGCACAGAGGAGTTAGAAAGCGCATTATATAAGCTGTACGTGTATTTGAGAGAACGCGCGCGCGCGCACACACACACACACACTGGTTCATTCCAAACCTACATAACTCATGGTGGTTTCTCTCAGCACACTAACCTGCAGAAACAGTGATGTACAGATTCCTTCTTGGAGATGGATAATGAACATGATATTATTTATGAAAGGGCTGCACACAAAACATACATTTTTGAGTCACCGATTATCCACATTACTGGATGCAGTATGAGCAATTATGAAAATGACCCAAACCCACAAAGACGTGAAAGATGCATGCAAATCAATGGCATAAACATCTTCCCCTAGTGATGCACTGCAGTCTCTGTCTCGTTCTGGTGCATGTTCAAAAAAAAATGTAGGGCAAGTACTGCAAGCATGCAACTTTCAAGGGTGGGTGGTTACATAAGCTGCCATTGAGAGCCATTAGAGTGCAGAAGGGACCAGAGATTTACAGCAAGTGTTGGGGAAGGACTCAGGGAGCGACAGTGGAGATGAGAGGTGCCATTTGCTTAGAAATGCACACAAAGAATTCAAACAGATAGTGAACGAGTAGTTGCTATTGACACCACAGAGGACTTCCTAAGAATGAGTTGGAGAGCAGCTTAGTCTCCCTTCACACCAACCGCTTCATGGCCACTTACCTGCTGAACAGCCAGCTGACTCTGCACCCTACCTGACCCAAACACTCACACTTTTTTGAAAAGTAAGTAAGAGTGAGAGATGAACCACTGGAGTCCAACTCATTTAACATGCAGTGAATAACTCTCTGGTAAGTGTCTGGTCACTCAACAGCCCACATAACTTGTAAAAACTGGCCTGCAGCTATGGTGGTATCATTACTTTTAAGTTCCACACTAGTGAATGGGAACTGGGGTGAAATAGCTTTGGACTCCTGCTTTAAACAACAGGAATGAATGTCAAGCTAAACGATCTTATCAAGAGCTATCAAGATTGACCAGGTCTCAGTCATGATTTTGAGTCTCTCGGTGTGATTTGTGCTGGAGCAGGTAGAGACTGGCAGTACTTTCCTCCTGTAACTTTTAGGACAGTGGTGCTTTATCCCTGCTTGTGTTGTTCATTTAACACAGAGCAGCCTTTGTCTAAACACATCAACTGTCATCTGATGCTGGCAAATAGATCCAAACATTTAGCAAGAGGCCCAGAGGGAAGGTTTAAAACTGTAAATTCCTGTTTGTATTTATTTTAGAAGAATGCTGAACTTCCTTGCCTGCTACATGTCATCGAGAGGCTGCAGGCGTCAGGCTACATGTTTACTGTGTCGCTCTCTAACCCCACTTGTCATTTGCATTGCTTGTCTATTAATTTGCTCATAATACGCCTTATGTATGACAGAGAATAAACATATCTAAACTTTCATTTGGCAAACCTGTAGATCTTCATGACATCATGGCACGTCTGTCCTAATACAACAAACATATTATTTTTACTTACCGTATTTAAACAGAACCTTTATTTTCAAAGAAATAAGAAAATATGACCCTCGGTCACCCTTAAGGCACACAAAATGATTTTAAACCATTTGGAAGAGTGAATGTGCACAAAAGAACAACATATTTATAATAATTTAAGTACAAATAAATTGTTGCCACTCCTGAAAAAGGAACATTTGTTAAGCTTTAATGGGGATGCTCAATGAAGTGATCTTTGATGATAGCTTTTTGTAAAGCCTAAAGTTATGATGACAACACACGTAGACCCTCAGGAGAGGAACAGATTGATGGTGTGGTGACAGCACAGCTAGTGGATGCTTCCGTCCTGTGGCAAGAACAGTTAATGAATCCTTCTTACTGAGGAGCTGCAAGGACAATCTGCCTCCAGAAATACACTCAAGGTGCAGCTACTCAAATGCAGGTGCATAATCTGGTACTCACACTAACTAACATAGTACAAGTTTGAACACACTTTGTGTTTAAAATCCCAATTTTCCAAATTCCAAAACCCACAAACACTAAATGTAGTTAATACTAATATTTATGGGTAAACTCATATAAACATATGCATCTATGCAGAACAATATCCAAGTTAATAAAATAAAATTAGTGAAATTTTTTCAATTTTGTACTTTTAGTCATTTGTTATGGTCTGTTTTTAGTCTCAGACCATCCGGGCTGTGACCTTTGACCCCACTGCTGGGAATCAAATTGCTTGTCAATCGCTCCATGGATTAACATCAGTTTATGGATACTTCAAAACAGACAGCAGGGAAGAAAGGTGGCGGTGGTGCAACCAAAGGCATGAACAAAACTAAAACGCTCATTAAATATTAGTAAATATCACTAATAACTGAACATAAGAAGTGCATATGGATCAAGCTGCCTAAGATTAAAGCTATGTGCACAACAGATTGCTTTCATGTCCAGATGATGCAACTAGTCTACATTTCAGTATGTTTAAAGAGGAAACAGACAGAACTTCAACTTACAAGTTTTCACAAAAAGTCCTTTCAGAGAAACGGTGCAAAATATAAAACAATGAAAGAAATGACCAGCAGGCGGCAGCAGATGGCCATTTATAAATAAAGACGACCTCTAAGCCCGTTCATGAGGTGCGTGTTTAAGAATTAAGAGGCACTTTTGATTGCCGACGTCACTTTCCTTTCGCCTCAGACTGTCTCACTGTTGAACAAAACCACCAACAACCATCCGAGAAGGAACGGCAAAATGCTTTAAAGCTCTTCCATTTATACTTAGATGAAAAGAATACCTGGAAGCACAATAGAAATGCTTAAATATAACTTTAATGTGATATTTGACTTTTTTGTTTAGCGACTAAAGCTTTTGAATTTGCTGGTAAATTATAGACACAGAAAAGACAAACTGACCGAAATCCATTTTTACCTTTTTAATGAACCCTGATTATTTTTTTGAATCAAGATGAACAGAAGGGAAACAGAAATACAGATGGTTCTTCTATGATGGAAATTGAGAGGAGACAGGTCAGAGAACAGAAAGGGTAACCATTTCAAATAATACAATGGCAAAACAATACAAAGTTCATTTTTCTTACAGAATCCTCCAAAATGGGAAAAAAAAAATATTTACACAACTGTGTGACCAACATCTTGTCCATGCTAACACAGTTCCAAAAATCAGAGCATTAAAAAAAAGACAGCACTGAAGCAATTAGCTCATAGGCAAACAGAGTGCAAACTGGAACAAAAACCCCAGAAAAGGAGGAATTTATTCAGAAGAAACCAGGCCATGGCAAGAAAAGGTACAAAAGAATAAAAAAAGAGTCATGTTAATAATATTATTACAAGAGTAACAGTAATATGTCAAAATAATACAAGATAATAAAAATAGTAATGCAATTGAGGGCATCAACAAAGTGTGGAAATGGCAATTTTAGATTTGTGGCTGTATTTGTGAATTGGTAACAGGTAAGGCAGCAGATACAATACAACTGGCTCTTTCTGTCCCAGGCACTTGTAAACATGCTACATCTGTCCTCTAATGTCCCTCCCATGTTGCTGGTAGCGACCTCCAGCACTGACTCCTGATGAGTCTTACCCCTACCTATTTTAAATTTCAATTCGATCAAGATGTCATTAAGCCAATCAGAAGGATAAATGTAGAGTTGTTTTTGTGCCTGGTAAAGAAAAATATGATTACACTGACAGAATGGTGCTGTTTGGAAAAACAGGGACCAGGAGATTATTTTCTGTGATCAAGAGGTCTGTATGGGTGATTTAACCATAAAACCACACATGTAAAAATAGTGAGCAGCAGCTGTGAGTCAGATTGTGGGAAGTCCCTCTCCCTCAACTCTGCTGCAGGCTTTCACTCTGTGTACTTTACCATCTCTTCTGCACAGACTGCATGGGTGTCAGGTCACATGACACGTCACGATTCTCTTTGATCTACACATTAAGGGCTCATTTAACCAAGGTGTGTGTATGTGTCTAGGTAGCACACAAACAGCCCAAATACAACCCACATACTGTCAAATGTGTCAACACTACATCTGAACCGAGTCCATTTTCTCATTTTCTTAACCATTATTGTCTTAATCTAATTATTAATCTTACAGGTCCAGATTAGCTCTAAATCTGTGGTTCACTTTTATCATATTCAATTTCATGATACAATTTTTTTTTGGGGGGGGGGGGGGGTTTAGATGTGTTGATAACGCAAATGAATATTTTCAAGGTCCTGTACTCGAATTAATACTCGTAATGTGGCCAGTATCATGTGGCCCTGGCTGTCATGCTTATAACACTCCACACTTGCTGTTTGATTGTCAACTGATCTAAATCACATGCCAGTTTTTATGACCTGCCACCCTTTCTGTATCAGGGTTAAAGGGTTTCATCATCTACCGTAGCGTGAATAAAGCCCAGCCTGGCTGCCACTTTGGGGCGAGACAAAAACCCCAAACAAACCAATCAACCTGCCCTCTAACAATGCAAGTCTAAACTGCTCATTCATTTCTTCTCCCACATCCTCCCTGAAACACATCATTCTACCACACAAACAGTAAATTCTGATACTGTCACCCCCATCACAGCAGCTCAAGACAGAAGAAGGCATGGGTGAGAAGGCTTCAAAGACTTAATAGAGAGACAATATGCCCATTCAAATATAAATATTTCTTTACCTCTAAAAATAGTATTCCAGATTTGTATTAAATAGCTGTACTGAAATATAACATTTGGGTTTAATATTTTGTATATGTTATAAAAGCAGAAGGCATGTTGGGGATAGAACTTATCTTCTTTTTTAAGAAAAGGCACAGTTATTTTGCTTATCAAAATGGGAAAATATCTTTAAATCTACAAGGATTACATAAAAACTCCTTTGTTAGTGTCTGGGTGACAGTTGGCCTGAGTTTGTGATGCTCTACATTCTCTTTATGCACTGCGACAGCTGGATTTGCTGCACACTGCTCAATAACATTTATTCCCAAACCTCCATTTGTTGTGAATGCCCTCAAAGATTTTTCTGCATCCTTACAAGCATCCTGAAAGCAAAAATAGTCAATATACAAAGACAAACACTCCTGGAATGCAGAAAAGAACTTTTCATCTGGATGTTTGAGGGACAAAACATTTGGAATGCTCAAAAAACTCCAAAAAAATCTACAGACAATGCTGTTGAGAAACAGCTGAAACCATCAGTTTTCTTGAGGCTTGATGGTTGTTTCTTTCCTAACTTTATATCGGTCGAATGTGTCTACAGTCACAGTGGCCTCAAGAAGGAGAGGAAATGTGAGGAAAAAACATTCCTCAAAGACTCAACTGCATTTTCTATACAGTCAAATTACATCTCGAACATCATAGTCATTTGATTGAAATCTTCCCCTCCATGTGTGGTGTGAATGGGCTCTCAGTCTCCGAGTTGTTCAGAATGGTGTTTTCTGGGGAGAGAACAGTCAAAGGTATTTTTCTCCGCTGGCTGCCCTCCATCTTGTAAACGATTGAATAGTGCAGACAGAGGCATTGTAATCTCTTATCTGAGCTGTCAAAGGTGTTCGTACTAACGCTAGCTGCTGTACAATTGTGAGAAAAGAAGAGATGGAAGAGGGGTGCACCACCTTTAAGTGAGGCAGACGTGGGTGAAAAAGTCATTATTTCATTCCAGTCTACTGCTGCACACTCCAAAGTGTCTAATATGACTCATTGAGATGTTAAACCTTCAAGTTAGAATGTGGGCACAGGTGTGATGTGAGGTGATGGAGGAGGCGCTGAAAAGGCAACGTGCAATTCCTATAATGTCTTAAAAATCAAATGTTAAAAATAAGACTTACAATGTCATCTGAGTGTTACTGTAAGACGCACAGAGAAGCAGAAGTGTGTTGCCTCACAGCACATCAGAGGCTACATGAGTGCATCCGCAATGAATGGGCAGTCCATAATACCCAACAGCTGTTTGATGATCCTTGCCACCGAGGAGAAAAAAACAGCACTAAGTTTAACACACCATTATCTCTAAATACACCGTCAACATGTATGCATGGGATTATTTTAATCAGTTGTAAGAATTTATACTGGAATAAACCTAAAATTGAATTTCTTATTCATTTGGACACTTATTTTGTTCTTGGTTCCCACATTTATACAGGGTGGAAGAATTGTAATTACCGAGTAACATTGCTAAAACACAAAGTTTAAATGTAAGAACTGTTGGCACAATCTTAATGATGTTGCACATAAACTGGTGCATTTATATCTGTAAAGGCTGGGAAATTTCTGTCAATAATAAAAAAAAAAGGTAGCTAGAAACTTTATGTGTAATTATTAGACACATTTCCCCAGTTAGGTTTTTCCCGATGCTGTTCAAAAAGATCTGACATATACTTCAGTAATCTAATAAGACAACAGAACTGTGATTTAGTAAGAGGCAAATGAATCGTTACTTAACACGTGTTCACACGTACCGCTGCCAACGGTGGATGACAAGGCATTATGTTAAAATGTGACATTTGTTCATAAAAATCTGAGGTGCGTCGCTCTTATTTAACCCTAGAATGTTTTAACATTAGAATGCTAATGTCACAGTGACCAACCTGATCACCTGACAGTGTTCTTGGGTTAAGAAGGATCCCTATCAGTGCGTCGCTTAGAAGCCAGCATTTTCAAGAGATAGCTGTGCCGTTGCTCTCTGTAGCTCTGAGCTTGCTCTGCGTTGGGTTGGAGGTGGTGGCAGCATTAACCCCAAAATAACACCCCCACGTACTCTTTCATCTTTATTCACCACTTGTGCTCCAGGTTTACCCTCCATTTCCTCCTCCTCCCCTTCATTGGCCCTCACTTTCTTATCTTCAGCCTCCTCCCTATCTCCGTCTGCCTCCATCTTCTGGTCCTCACTCCAGCGGCGTTTAAAACGGAGCTTCAGCGGGATGCAGCGTGTCCCCCCGGGGCTGGTGGGAGCCGCTTGGCCTGGATCACTTTTCAGACTTATTGGAGGGACGGCCAGACCACCATCGCTGCCAGATGGAGGGGTGGCAGGAGTCTTAAAGACCTCCTCATCATCATCATCATCAGGATCTTCATCTGCATTATCCTCAGTGGTTTTACCATTAGCTTGATGGTGGTTGTTGAGCTCAGGGTGGTGATGAATGGATGGAGTAAAGATGCCACTGCTGTTATCCTCATCATTGTGACTGGGCTCATCTTCCTCACTTATATCAGTAACCTCCACTTCTTCTTCAGACTCAATGTCTGATATCGGTTCCACCTGGCGAAAAGAAATAGAAAATATAATAAAGTTAAGTGTCAACTCAGACATCTTTGATGAAGACATTTGTGTTTTCCCCAAGATTACTCTGAAGAAAATGTAATTTTGGTGTATTTGGAGGACTGCAAATAAATCAGGAAATTTTACGTTTTTTCTAATAATTTATTTGAAAATATGGTTAGAGACCACCTTAAGAAAATACCTTAAATATGTTTTAGTTAAGATATTAAATATTGGAAAATATAACTAAGTGCAACAAATATAAATAAATTAACTATTGAAAATTCTTAAGAGGCCTGGAGCCTGGAGAAAGTGGTACAATGTATTCAATATCAGATGATGTTTGATAGTATATTGGATTCCTAATCAGTACACTTATTAACTCCTACTTGAAGTGGCTGTGCATGTTACTACATTATCACCTTGATCTTGGGAGGTGCTGTGTTGGTATTCTGAGCAGATCCTGGAAATGAAGCATGGCCTGAGGAGGAGGAAGCAGCCAATGAGCTCACTGTGTCCCTCTGTTTGCGTCCAAGAGGCGGTGGCTGCAGCTTAAACTTAAATGGTGATGAGTGCTGGTGCTGCTGCGGCTCCTCCACACTTCCTGGCTGCTGGCTGAGTGAATGTGATAGTGCCAGAGATGGGCCATGGATGTGATGGGGGGTCGGTTTCTCCAGGTTGGGGCGGTGAGGATGAGGGATGACAATATTTGGGTAGTGGAGGAAGGCTCTAGGGCTGAGGTGGTAGTTGTAGACAGACTGGGTGTGCGCCTGCAGGTAGTGCTTCATGTCCTCTGGGTTGAAGGAGAAATGAGAACCCATCATGGGAGATGACAGGGAAGGGGAAGGGGTGAAGGGCAAGTGGGGGGTGGGGGTCATAGACAGTGCGGGGGATAAAGTTGGAGCCATGAGACCTCCTGGACCAGGTAGTGGTGACACAGGGAATGGAGACAGAGGCTCTGTATGGACCCTGGGGGCAGGTCTAGTGAGCCCTGCAGGGTTTGGTCCGCCACTGTAGACCCTAAAGAGAGATTCATGAGGCAGGCGTGGAGGAAGCAAGCTTCTGAAGGCCCTCTCTGGCCCAATGCCACGCTCATCTGCTCCAAGGGCTTCCTCTATCTCAGAGTTGGTGGAAGTACCATCACTGCAGTCGCTCACAGAACCGCGTGCCATGCGGCGAGCCACACTATTGAAAATGCTGGGGCTGCGAAGCTCTTCACTGGATGAGAGGACCTCTGTCGGTGTGGAAGGTGGGAAACGAAAGTGAGTGCCTCCTGTCGGCACAGGAGGGGCACTTTGAGGGATCCCTCGACCTGAAAGGTGAGGAAGAGTTAATGTTAGGATTTCTAGCCGTCATAAATGTCATTGGATAAAGGCTTCCTATATTTACTCCATAGTCCCAACTATAGCAGAGCTGCAATACAAACTCCTGGAATTTTTGTTAACTTTTCCACACTCCTGAAGATGAACTCTTTGCACTTTAAAAGTCTTGCTCCCTGCCTCCCTCCAACATTCACAAAACAACAACTACCGGTAACTGTAAGTTAGCATTGGTTTAAATAAAACAAATGACTTACTTGCCCATAATGCTTGTTTCATTGGCACTTGCTTTCACACTAGAATATTTTGTATATACTAATGTGCATCAAATCAGGTCTATGTACAGTATATGGTGCATTCCAGACAAAGGCAGAAATTCATTCTTCTATCAACCCTTCACACTCTCCCTCCCTATTTGGAGAATATGACATTGCAGTAAATTCTTGGCAATTGTGCACATGCTGGATTTAAATACTGGAAAAGCTGTTTTTCTGCCATTATAAACACTTGCTGGGTTCTGCTTTCTGTTTTGTTTTTGCCAGTAAGAGTGTGAGTGGTTCTTTCTGGTAAAGCCCATAATCATCGTGTGTATGTCCGGATGTGTGTGCACATGCGTGCATGTTGAGGAACACTAAGAAGCCATCATATAACATAGCGTGTGGGCCACATCACACGTCGACTATAATTGTAGCTTCGTGCTGCACTTCCGTCACCCAGGATCCAACGCTCCATATGGGCTCTGTTTATGCTGGGTGACTTCAGAAGAGGGACGAGACAGAACCAAACTGTTGTACAGTATGTCTCCATTTCAGAACCCAGACACCAGATTTTCAGCAATATAATTTGAACCGTTTTAGAAATGGCAGGATGACCAGGAAGTTGCAATATTTCAATGATCAGTATTGTTTAAAAAATGACCAATTATCTAGTTTCCTGAATGTTGAAAAACAAAATACTAAATCATTTAAATTAAGGTCAATTAACTTGTGACACTAAGGTCTGGTTTTACCTGCAATTGTACCTCATTTTACTGTACATGAATGTATAAGTTTCGCAGCATTACTGTCGATAAAAAAGAATGTACCAGAAGAGCTGCAGAAACAACAGTTGTAATTAATTATTTTGGCTCAAATGACGGTGTTGTAAAAAGAGAATATTGTTTTTTAAAATGCTTCTTCCTGGCTTCCAGATATACCATGGTCATTTAATGTAGCAGCAACAACTTGGCCAACTTTACCATGTCTCATTCAAGGCATGCGATTGTGAAAGTGTGTCACAGAATCCACCAGTTCCTATATACATACCAGAGCCCATGTCAATGAAAGGGTAGTTGACCAGCACTAGTTTGTTGAAATTGAACTTATAGGTGAATCTTTTCCCTTTGGTCTTGTGGAGGATCCTCTTGTTGTAGTAATATCTGCATAAGAAGGACACACTGTCAAACCTAAATACCGATTACATCCAGAAGGAGCATATTTCATATGTGCAGTGTACATACATACAGACAGACAGATGGGCAGATGGATGGACGGACAGATGGGGGAGGTTTATTGCAATGAGTAAGATATTCTGATTTCACCATAACCAGGCATTAGTCATCAGCAATACAAAACAAGTGATGCTGACAAGTGAATAGAGACCCATTGACAACTCATTGAGAAGATAAAATGATTCCCTGTGACTCACCAAAAGCCTCGGACAAAACCATATTCAGGCTTCTCACATAAACACATCTTCAATTCAATTGGGCGGCTTCATTCTTGGAAATGCAATACGTTATTCATAGTTTTGAGCAGAACCAGGCAGATAGATTATAGCTCAGTGACTAAAATTGAACATAAAAATATCGACTCAGAAACGAGCCTCTTGTTCATGTTTTAAGCATATGTCCATTAGATAATGAAATGATAAATGAATCATTCAGTACATTTACTTAAAGGACGTTTTTTGGTGCCTTTTCGGAATTTGCTTCTCAGTTTACGTGCAACGGAGAAAGTCGGATAACTGACAAGTAGATGTCCTCCTCTTAAACACTAGGTGGTGATATGCTCATTCTAAAAAAGTTAATACAGCCCTTTTATAGTTTACGTCTTATGTCATCTAATAAACAAGTGAAGAAATGCAGTGGATCGACATTCAACAGAAAGACACAGATGATTGTACCTATGTTAAACTTGTATGTAATTTAAGCTTTACTTAATGTGCAGATTTAGACTGACTAGATATGTTTCAGGAATGTTTTTGTTCCCGGGTCACACACCAGTGCGAAGGTTGTGTGCGAAGGTTGTGCACATGCGTTGTCTAGTTAAACAATTAATTGGACTCTGGAGGTCATGAGGTCTGAAAAGTCTAGATTTAGATTTACTGTGTTCCAGGGTGATGGCACATCAGGCAAGAAGAGATCTGCAGATAAAGTGATGCACCCATCATGCCGACAGCTATGATCTGGGGTTGGTTCAGTTATTCGGGGCAAGGTTCGGCAACATTTTGTGATCAAAGTATGAAGTCTGCTGTCTACCTGAATATTCATTCAATTAATCGGGGAAACCCAGACAGTCCCAGCTCCGGATGAGAGGACGCATCTTTGTTCAGGGCTTCGCTGTTGTCGCCATTGTCGTCAGTGAATTTGCCACAGCGATGAGACCAAACAGTGAGGACACCCCTGTATCCGGGCCACCCCCGGCACCATGCCGCTTTGACCTGAACTTTCAAACATCTTGCAGCCTTTATTGGACATCCAGTTATGTTAAATGGCGTTTTATTTTTATATCTATTTCATCTGTTTCATCGCTGTGGCAAATACACCTACGACAA
This sequence comes from Takifugu rubripes, assembly GCF_901000725.2. Lineage (NCBI taxonomy): Eukaryota > Metazoa > Chordata > Actinopteri > Tetraodontiformes > Tetraodontidae > Takifugu > Takifugu rubripes. The sequence continues at coordinate 547,853 of NC_042296.1, read as the reverse complement.
TGGCGACGACAGTCAAGCCCTGAGCAAAGATGCGTCCTCATCAGAAGACTCCAGTCCTCTACCAGAGGCCCAGGAGTCTGAAGGTTCTGCGCAGGATCTTAGCTGTTCCTAGGACTGCGCTCTTCTGGACAGAGACCTCTGATGTGGTTCCTGGTATCTGTTGGAGCCATCTACTCAGCTTGGGGGTTACTGCCCCTAGTGTCCCGATCACCACTGGGACCACTGTTGCCTTCATGCCCCACATTCTCTTGGATGTCTGCTAAGACATCCTCTTTAGTTGGGTAGGCAGGACTGTGAGCCTTTGCTTAGCAGTCTCCAGTGCCTCAGGTATAGACAGTTTGTTGTACTTCTTGGGCCGCTCTGTCCTAGGATTCACGCCTCTACTCAGCTCTGTTATTAGGATGACTTCTCTCCGTGTTGCCATGATTTTTGCCTCTAGCCTTCTCCTCCATGGGGCCATTTGCTCTTCATCTTATAGCCAAGCATCTGTAGGATAACCGTTGCCGCTGCATACATCAGCTGATTGGTCTCAGTGATGGTAGTGGTAGGGATGGTTGACAGTGCCGCGTTCATGTCCTCCAGTAGAGATTCATCTGGTACTTTGTGTTTGTTAGCCTTGGCAGGGAGGTAGTTGAGTTCCCCCAGGATTTCATGATTCTCTCTCTTAGGTCAGCTGCCCTTGTCCTGATTCCGTCTATCATTGGGGCTCTATATTGGGGGGGTGATGATGAAATCACCCCCACACTGACCTGGCGCCCTGGCTCCTCCTTGCTGTAGCATATTTGTACCGTAGGTGAGGCACACCGCCGTGACTCGTTAATCTCTAGCTGTGATAGCAGCTTTCTATTGCGGATATTCGAACACTGAGCTAAGAGTCAGTGAGGATGTGGGGTTTCGAGGTACCCATTTCTCCCACATCCTCTGCATGTACCCTCTCTCGCTGGGGTTACTCCCGTAGTAACACTCCACCAGTACCACGTTCTCTGCCCTGCTCCATGAATGCCTTGTTCCAGTAGCCAATTTGACATCAGGGGACCCTGGTTCCCTGACCCCTGACGCAGACCTTGTTGACCCGGGCGATGTCCGAGCCGGTATGACTCTATCAGTTAACATTCCGCTCATACCGAGGTGTAGGCATATATATGCATAAGGAGCCTTGCCTAAGGGCTCGTTACTGTTCTATAGTTCCAGTTACTATCATAGACAGACAAATTATCATACTTAGGGGGTCGTCTAATCATTAGGTTAACATCTTAGTCATGCTGTTATAGGCCAAGGCTGCCGGGGTCCAGAAACATGATCACCTGACAGGCCTCTGTCACCCCACTGGGTCAGTTTCCTCTCCTCTCCATTCTATCCTCTACCTGTTCTCCCCCTTCTCCTCTCTCTCTACCCAGCCGGCCATCAGCAGGAGGGTCCCCCTCATGAGCCTGGTCCCCTCATGAGCCTGGTCCTGATCAAGGTTTCTTCCTGTTAAAGAGGAGTTTTTCCTTGCCACTGTTGCTTGTCTGGGGTTAGGCCCTGGGATTCTGGAAAGCGCCTTGAAACAATTTTGATTGTAAAAGATGCTATATAAATAAAGATTGATTATATATGAGCCGCTTCTTCGTATATATATATATATATATATATATACACACACACACACACACACCCTAAAGGGATCAATAAAGTACTCTTGATGCATGTTTGCATGCTCCCAAACCTCTGTGCCAAACCTCTGTGCTAGCATTGAGGAGGACATGTCCCCTTTAGTTATTCAATTTTCTCTGAAAAAATTCTGATGAGAGGGCGAAGCCAAATTTGGAGCATAACTTGACTAAAGTGTGCATATTGACGTTCTGACTAATGAAAGGAGATTATCGTCAGGAATTTTCTGATAGACCTGAGAATTCCTTGATAATATTATCTCATCCAGGTGTAGAAGCTGTGCTGGACAAACATTTCCAAAGGATGTCTCATTTGTCTCATTGGTCTGCCTCTATGGTTAATTGGACACATGAGTACATTTTTCATTTGATGATAAAAAACAGGACAATCGTAAAACAACATTGTAAGACAAACTCTTTAAGCTTACCTTAAAGCTCGACTGAGTTTGTCATAGTTCATCTGTGGTTTACACTTCCTTGCACCCCACAAGCGGGCCACCTCATCTGGGTCCTTAATGACAAACTCTCCATAATCTCCCTGCCAAGCGATGACCTCATGATATTCTTCCTTCCGCAGCAGCTCCAGGATAAAATGCCAAAGTTGAATCTGTCTGGAGCCTGGGCTTGACTCCGGCTTGTAGGCCCATTCTGGAAAGACAAACCCTTGAGAAAGGCAAAGAACAGAAATAGGGACATTCAGCCATATGGACCTAAAGAAAAGCCAATTATAAGTCATAATTTGGCTGTATTTTAGCTCTATCATGGCACATGGGAGATTGGCAAATTAAAAATCTATTTTACCAAGTCATTAAGTCCAAATGCTCAATTTATTAAAATGTGAGGCAAAATTGATGAACAGAGATTGAAGCCATCTAGACACTGATCACATTTTAATAGTTGCCATAAATCTATAGGTGAATAATGGTAAACGTAATTAACTCAGACAGGTGAAAGTAAACTCCTCCTAATTAGGCAAACAATATGTGCGTAAAGAGTATTTTGGAAAAATACATAACTCAGGTTAAAAATTTCCAAATAACTTGAAAATGAAACCAACCCTGCCAACCAGCATTACTGAAAAACACTCTTGATGACTAACAAATCATATGCACTCATCTGAGCTCTTCAACTTTCACAATGAGCCAGAGGACAGAAAAACAGGATTTAGTAGTTGCTAACAGCATTTGAATTCTAAAGACTAATTATATGTGCGGGCAAATGATTCATACCAGAAACAACAGAGCCTGTGTCTTTTGAGGACAGGTTACAAGATGTGACACAAATGAAAAAAAATGACTATAAAATTGGGTACATGAAAACACATGTGCAAGTACATACTGTACAGGAGTGGATCAGATTGAAGTAGGCGAGCCACTATCTCCCTCACACAGAGCAGAGGTTAGTAGGGAGAGGTAAGTGGGTTCATGCGTAGGTGCCCAAAGCACACAGACAAAGGACACATAAATAGCAACCATGCCCACCACATGCGTGTGCCTATGTGCGTTGCAGATGTCCCTGCTGACTCATTGCTTGTTCCTTCAGCATTCAGCTTTCATATTCTGCCTTTCTTACCCTCAACAGCACCACCATCCTTTTCTTTTTCTGTTTCAATGTCCCTCCCACCCTCAGTTTCTCCTAAGACACCGTCTCCTAGCAACAAAAGCTTTTTAACCTCTAAAAATAAATAGCCAAGTCACGACAGACAAGACAAAATATGATTCAATTAGAGAAACTTGCTTCAAAGTCTAAAGTATGAGTAGATCTAAAAAGCTATGGCATGGGAATTAAAGTTTTAAAAAGAAAAAGAAAAACTAAACTTTACTGAGTGAGGTATTTTCTCTCCGTATTTCTATCCTATTCTAGTATCTGCATGTAGTACAGACATGAAACTCTTCCTGTTATTTAGAGATGAGAGGCAAACATTTTGCTCACAGAATAGGATGTATTTTTACCCAAATATGGTTTACATTCATCTGCAACATCAGTAAAATGAATGAACCACAATCCATGTTCTCCAACCCTAATAAACAACTCACATGAATGTAATAAACGAGTATGTTGTCAGGTAGGCAGGTTTTATTTAAGAATGCAGAACTGCCCATTTTGGTTCCATTTAGAACATACAAAAGTGTATATTCTAAATTTTAAAAAGCATAATGCTCAATGTTGTGATAATTGCTTTTTAATTATTTGCATACATGAGATAGGTAGACAAAAAAACCTTTGGTTATGTTTAAAAAGTGGGGCCAGATGAATTCTGCAACACTATCTAGTCTTATCTACATCTGAGTCTAGGACTGCAAACCTTCTGACTAATTAAGTAGAACTAGCTTGACACACGTGTTCAGACAGGCTTGGACACCACCACTATAATGGAAAGTCTAAGGAGTTCAGCAGTGAGCTAAAAAACGGCATTGTTAGTTGTGTGAGTAAAATAGAAAGAACACTGCACCTACAGTCATTGGGTGGGGAGTGGTATGCTGTGAGGTAATTTACTGCCAATAGAACTTGTACTTTAACTGTAGCAGATGGAATAAAATAATATTATCTGCAAATTAGAGTCTGCAGAACTCATCCCAGCACGCTGGTTCTTGTGCATCCCATTATCAATATTTTGCACTGGTTTTACTATAGTCCTGACTATATCCCAAAACTTTGGATCATGTGAAAATAAAAATGTAAATTGAGAATAGTCACTGTTAGTACCGTTTGTCATTATAAAAATACATTATGAAAATTATTCTAATGGTCAACTGCCATGACACAAATCTCCTTAAAAATACAATGTAATGCATGGCAACAGATTATACTCACCAGACTACAGGTAGTGCTTTTGTGTTTAAGACAACATGGGACCATGCAATAGCCGTTGCAAAGACTAAAGTCTGTGTAAAGCCCCAGCTAAAACAGATAGCATCAAGTGGGGGGTCCAGACAGCCTAACAGGCATTGCAACAAAATGTACACAGCTCTTCCCAAAAAAACATGCTACTTAATCTATCCACATATACCCCATTTATTTCCCTCCCTTCCTCCAATTCTTAGGTGGTTCCAGATTTAGCTCTCAGAAAGGTCATTATGTGTCTGTCTGCAGAGTAATGATTTAAGAACACAAACAGCAAAACCCAAGGGTTACAGACTAGGATAATAGGCTGGAGACAGTCTGACGGCTGATGGATTTATCTAGGATGTATTCAGGTCACCACAAAAAGCCAGGAAATATAGGAGTACGGGGCAGGAAGGTCAGCTAGGTGTGTAGCACTTCATGCATTAAAAAACACACTAAAAAGGGAGTTAATGCCTAAACAAGTTCAAAATGTGTCATTTAAAAAATGGAAGATGATTTTCAAGCTTTATACATAGCTTGTTGGACCATTTAGACCGTTAGACAAAACAGAGAGCTCCTGAACTGTAAACTACTGCTTTAAAACCCATCTTCAACCTTGGTCTAATAATTATATTTAAAGAATAAGGTTAAGAGTTGGGAAGACTACTGGATTATACCAGGGAGGAGGGGCCAAAGACTGGCATGAGGAGGAAGGGGAAAATGGGGAAAGAAAGATGGTCCTCATTCTGTAAACCCTGGCATCAGGCTTCTTCAGATTGCTTGATTATACATGTATTACTGAGAAAGGTTTTGTATCAACATTATAGGAGGAAATGGGTTAGTGTTGGTTGATGTAGAAAAGGAAAGGGGAAAGGTTTGTAAAACCTGGAGCTAATTGAGCCATTTTAACAGAAGATTATATATATTATTTACAAAGAACTGGAGCAATTACCAATGTGGTAAATGTACAAAATTATATACAAAGCAGCGATTGAATAAATGTTTAAAAAGAGAAGCAGTGGTGATGTACATCTGTCATTAGTTTTGATTTGAGCCTTTTTTATTTTCCACAGTTAAACAATCAAAGTCTCGGGACTTTAATCCAGACATAAAAAAAATTTAGGCTCACTACATTTCCCGATTTTCCTACCTTCAGGTCAAATGACATGTTATGATCTTGATCGCACATAAATTGGAACAAAGCATTGTAGATAATGTTATCAGCATCACCCATTACCTAAAAGGAGTAGACTTATCAGATATATTTATCAGCTCAAAATTCCCAATCACACATTCCTAATACAAATATTTTACATTTTAGATAAAAGTAATGTATTTATGTGAAGGAAAATGCTGAAAATGAAAGCGATAAATTGTTTTTTCAGCACCTAAAGCCACTTATGGATGCAAAGGAAAATATGAATTTATGTACAAATTTGACTGTGTAAAAGAGCATGTTCTTATTTAGCAAATATGGAGAAATCCAAAGAGAATAAAATATCCCAGTGAACTATATCGACTGAATACAGAGTAACATTTTTTTTTTTTTAAATTACAGTTTCTACGCCATGTTTGTTGTGATTTTTTCACCAGACTATAATTTTCCTTTAACAAACACAGCAGGTAAACCAGCAACAAAAACTAAGTCGCTTTAATTGTTGGTATGACCAAATGTGCATCCTGGTGTGCGTGCATAGGGTACAAATAAGCACCTGTTACCACGTCTCAGATCAGGAACATGCTGCAAATCATGGGAGCTGACTCAGCAACCCCAACAAAGTCAATCAAGTGTTATCTCAATTGTCCACTGTCTCTTTCCACGTAGTCAACAAGACTCCATTGTAGATTTGATTAAGTAGGACAAGTCGTTTTGAGACCCTACCTTAATGTGAGGCAGGGAACAAATGGGCCTTCAAAGAATTTTACAGTTTTCCTGCACTGCTGCCCTGTACAAATACGTGGCGGTTGTCAACATTGCAGCTATTGTACAAGTCAATAAGATATGGTTCAAAAATATTCACTCTGTATTTGCAGCTGTCCACAAAGATGCTCCTTGATAAATTTACAGATCATTCTCAGAGAGTTTACCAACTTTTTGGATATTTAATTGAATGTCTCAAAACTGGTCTCGGCTGTTGCATCCCAGGATGTGGCAAACATGGAAAACGTCCCTGCTGCTTCGGAAGCAAACATGATGGCATGAAAAGTAGTAATTGTATTTATGAAACACAATAAATCTACACAATTAAATACATAATTTTGCCTTTGAATAAATACCAACAAATTGAAATATAAATTCTTTCTGGGTCCTTTTTAATAAATCCAGACATTTGTGGCAGCCAACAGCCAATTTGTATCTTATTGCATATTAATTTTTAAAAAGCTTCCCCCTCAAAATGAAAGCAATAATGTACGACAAACATTACTCGTGTTTGGTTACTAGTTACCCCACTGACTCAACATATGCTGTTTTTCCACTAGTACCTACCAATTTGACTTGATGCGTTACTGTTTGGGGGGGCTTTTCCAGTGGGGGTACCAGGGCCAAGTAGATAACTTTTAGCTCCAAACATGCTGTTATGCAAGATGTTAGTAACGGATCTCAGAAAACTAATCTGACATTTTTAAAACCCTCAACAAGCAATGGAGGGTCTTCTTTATGTGGCTTTGTGGCAGACAAGAGAAGATGGAGCTACAAACTGTGACATATGATGAAATTTAATAGGTAGTCTCCGTTGGCTGCTCAAAAGAATCATCGGACATAAACCAAATATCAAGAAAAGCTAAAAACACCAAGAGAATTACAGGCCAATTGAGGAACATTGGGCTGAACATAAAGGGCTGGAAGATTTTTTAATAGAAAGGGCTGGAATTGGTTTAATCATGCTATTTATAGCACCAACTGGCGAGCAATAGAAGGAAAAGTTCGACTCAGCCACAAAGTTGTTTGAAATTAGATAAAGGGTCGGATATTTAATGACTTTCTGTAATATCCTATTTAATTTCTCAATTACATGTCATCAATTCATCAGGTTACTGCTGCTTGACAGTACTATTAAATGTATGAAAACATACATATTAACAAGTGACTTATACTAACAACATCCAAAATCAACTTGTGCTGCACATCTGCCTTCAAACCAAACAAGAGACAGGAAACGATTGCACCAAGTCCTTCCATCTGTGCTCAAATCATCGCAGACTCGTGTAGCTGCCAACCCATCAAGGTGAAGGTAGTTTATTATTAAGTAGCGTCTCCAAAAGCCCCTAAAAGTATTAACAACAGCCAACGGCAGATTTTCAAAGTGATTTTATTAGTGGGATTTGTATATGATAAATGTGTTCGTCAGCCTGTCCTCATTGGCAGAACCACAGAAACCCTAATTATTCAGTCTGCTGCATGAAAAGCTCGATCCTCCAGCCTGTAGACTGTGTGGCTCACTCTCTGTGTAAAAAATATTAAAAACAGGCACGATGGTGTCGCCACAACAGAGTGGCAGGCTCAAACCAGCGTGTTTTTCTAGTCTTAATTCAAGACAGGCAACACACTGTTTTGGCAGCATGTGGGGGGTCTGGGCGCTTAAACTAAAGATATGGGTGGGGGGTCCAGATTAAACAGATCAGATAGATTTGTAACTGCATTCGACAGTATGGCTTCAAAGAATTGTGTGGGTATTAATCAAACCTATGACAACAATTCAAAGACAGTGGATAACCGTATAACTATGTGCAGCATGGAAATAATTGTTTTCAGTCAAAACACAACTTGAAAGCAGATTTTGTCTCTGCATTTCATACATTTTAAGTGAGATATGGTACATCCATTAAGCAAATCTAAAAACCCCAAGTAGGTTTTTATCCACATGCATGATTGCTGCTACTGGATCAATTTTTCACAACCCAATGCTAAGGATATGGCGATCCAATCAAGTGATCTGTAATTTTTAAAAGATTGGAACCTGGTGGAAAAGATCTGGGTCATTGATGCATCAAAATGTAATATTATTTCCTACGTACGTCCATGTTGGAAAGAGAAAAAACATTTGCAGAGAATGGGCATATGGAATTATGCAGTTGAAAAGTGTTAGTTGCGTTATATGGCGCATATTCAACGTCAACGCGTAGGCGACGAGAAATCTAGGCCCGTATATTTCTATGAGTGGGTGTACCGTTCAGGTAATGTGTGTGACAGAGAGCTGTTGACTGGTAGGGCAGGAAAGTGTGTGTGAAAAGCTGGCAAAATTGGAAGAGCAATTCAAATCTTTGAAATTACACATCAGTGTAACATCAGGCATATGGCTAGGAGTAGGGTTGAGCACTTTGTCTTGGGTTTGTATGATACACGGGTCACACGGGTCAACACATAAAACAATAGGTAAAAGTGACACATTCCAATAGCCTGTTTACAATTACTTTAAGTATTCTGAAAAGGGATCAAAATCCTACAAGCTACTGACTGCAGACATGTCTCCTTTCCTGAAGAAAGAGATGATCACCTGTGAGATTTTGTGTGATTGTAATTTGTTAATGGTGAACAATTATCAATCAAGCAATGTGGGACAAAATGCAGGTGGAGTGCCACAAGGCCAGGGAAAGCCTTAGCTGACTCTACCCAGACAAAACAACCACACGACCCAAAGTCTTTCCTTCTGCAGCCGCATCAATTTTCATTCAGCCTTTTTGGGATGAAAATGTTTAGTTTCTTTTTATTTAAAAGTTTGAATACGACTAATGTCTGGGAATACAAACGCTATAGAACCACACACATTTCATTCTGCTGAGTGACAAATCAATGCAAACCTATTGTAGTTTCCTATTCTAAACTGATACTGACAGTAAATGCTCCGAACCATGCTCTCACGCTCAGTCGCCACTGATGATAGCCATAACAGCTGGCGTGTGTTCTCACACCTCATCAAACGCAGATGAGTGCAGCCAAAACAGCCATATAAAAAGTACAATCTACACCTCGATGTGTTTTGTTTCTGTCGACCCTGATGCTATTAAAAAATACCCCAAAAAGTGCTCCAAGTACAAATGGTGTACTGCCTGCAGCTTTATGAGATTTTACAGGTTTTTTAAAGGCCTGGAATTTTTTTTGCTTGAAATTACCCATCATTGATCTAGAAAATGATTAAAGACAATTGAAGCTGGAACCACTGTATCCTCTAGTGTTTCAGAGATTTTTGTTCTATATGCTTTACTCTTGATTTTGATCCTGCATGGCTATATTCAGTTATCTCGCCCTGCTGGGCTTTAAAGATCTTAAACACCGATTTACTCCATCCAACAAGATTATACACCCATGGAAATGGGAGCATGTAAAATATGTAGAGAAAGGATTTCATATCAAGTGTTGCTGCTATCACAAGAATCAAAAGTATCAAGAACATTATTGAACCCCCCAGTATCTCACAGAAGAAGATTCTGAGAAGCATTTGGCTTGAATATGGATCTTTATGTTTTCATGAGAGGAAACAGGTACAACCTCTTGACGTGGCAAAGAATCTGCTGACAAGTATGAAGTCTAGAGAATTTGTTCTTAACAAATCTGTGTTTTGTGTTTGATTGTGTCCCACAACTACACCAAAGTATATTTGGGGTATTTTATAAAATGTGCTGTAATGCTACAAATTATATATATTATATTAAGAAGCTATATATCACTTTAATAAAACTATTTCAGTTCCTTTAGGTGACAAAGATATTATAAATGCACTACATTTATTGCCTTCTCTGTGACTGAAATCTCGGTTTTGCAAAATTGTGTCAAACACTGTACCATAAAGTGAAAGACGGCTGTGGTAGTTTACAGTCACTCGGCATTGATTCAAAGAATGGCTGGTACTGTTAGTCCTTTGGCTCTCAAATGATACCAAAACAGTATAGGTTGCACTATTTTGTACCAAGTTATTTAACCACTGGTCCAACAATGAGAAGATTAACAATCAGCAAGCTAAAGAAAACCTACTTTTTGCCCACATTGCAAAAGTCTATAAATATTTGTTTAGGTTCTCCTGAAAAATGAAGATGGCCAAAGGCACAACATGTCTGTACCTTGCAAATTAAAATTAGCCATGTGTAAGTGGATAAAGGCACTGTTAACACACTCACTATAGACCGTACACATACAAGAAAGGTGTTGCCGAAACACAGAGATGATGATAATAGTCCGAGCAGACACTCTACACCTAGGAGCAATGCTGACGTCACGCTGTGGTAGATTTTCCAGTGCATGTACACCCGGGCTGAGCGTAACAGTCATCAGGAAAGTGATCAGGTCAACTTTTACAGTGACCCAATGGCTTAGACTAACAAGATAATGGCAGGAAGTTTAGCACTTTCCATGGTGGTTGCCTTTTTGTGTTCATTACTCTGGCCTAGTGGTTCTGTGCTAAAAAGTGTGGGTGCAAACCTTTAGTTCGCTCATAAAAAAGTTTGATTTCCTTCCCCAAATGTAAATAAGGTACCCAGAGACAAACATGTAGTACTTAGCTTATTTTTAGAAGACTTGTAATAAAGATAGAATGGTTGTTCCTGCTAATAAGCATAATGTTATTTATAAGTCTATCCGTTTTTAAATGTATTAACAGCTGTGTGTTTCTAGTAAGGGGTCTGAAGTAATAAATCTGCATTAAAAATGGTCACGAAGGAAGAATAAATCTCTCATTGCAAAATAAATTTTGAAAAATGTTTTATTCTTACTTACAAAATTGTGGGTAGATATCTTTAAAACCGCATTGGCTAACCAGAAGATTTCTAAATGACACAGTCTGCCTCACGACAAAAACAGGAATTTTAAGTCTGTCAAGGAGTCCAGGTGGCATCATACTATAATGGTAGAATATAAGGAAACGGCCACATTACCGCAAAGGTAACAGTGACATGGTAGGAAAACAAGCGACATCTAGGAGTTCTTCAACACACTGACTCAAATGTCCACTTCTCCTAGCTGCCTTCTAAAGGAGCAATTTGGCCTCCTCGTAAAAGTCCAACATCACAGTGTTGTGACCACATCAGAGACAGTCAAAACAACGACGTGAGAAACATATGGGTAGCGGGTACACACGTGCAGAGAGCAAGCAAGCGAGGAGCGTGTCGATACACACATTCAGTAGTGCGTGGAGGACACGTGCACAAAAACACAATGATACAAACAGCAGTCATTCACAACACTCCACTGTCAGACTGTAAAAGTTGCTTATGTATGGTTGCTTTCATTTTATGGCCCCTCTGTAATGAATGTGAAAACGTGTGTTGGCTCCTTCTGCAGCTGTGACGTCTCACGTACGGCTCTGTGTTGACATAAGGAATAGCGCAAGTGGAAAACTGGGAGCTGGTGTGCCTAGACTATTCCCTTCTTGTTAGGAAGACTGTACGGTGTCCAACATGCCCAGAAACTCATCCACAGGCTTCACCATTGGAGAAATGCAGAAGCCACATACAACGCTTAGATCATAGGTGTCAAACTCTGGCCCGTGGGCCAAATTTGGCCCGCAATGTGATTATATTTGGCCCGTGAAGCCATACCAATTGACTATTAGAGCTGGCCTGCTGGTATTATCTCTTAAAACGCATGTGCTAATACTACAAATACCAGAATGCTCTCCTGTGTTAAAATCCACACTCCACATCAGTTGGTTGCACCAATATTTGGCTTGCCAACCACCAAGAGAGAGGAAGTAGTCAAAGCGACCTTATATGCTAATGCTAATTCTGGCACCGCACTACCCCCTCTGAAAAATGGTAAAAAGAAAGGCAGAAAATAGGACCTTTCTGAACAGGTAGGAGGCAGAATATCTGTTTAGATATATAAAAGACGGACCTGTCTGTCTAGTATGTGGAGCCAATGTGCATTACAAGGAGAACAACAACAGATGACACTATAAAACGCAACGCCAAGAGGAGTACAAACACATGGAAATGACTCAAAGGCGCCAGAAAGTAGAAGAGATGAAAAGTTACTTACAATGGCAAAAGATTACTATTGAAATTTATTTCAGAAGGCTGAAAATAAAAAGAGAAGAAATGAATGCCGGCGATATGTTTTTTTTTTTTTTAATTTATTTGTTTGGGTCCATATCAAAAGTTTCCTTGTTATAGCTGGAGGAAGAGTTTTTTCAACAAATATCAATGTTGGCCCGTGACTTTGTCCCAGTTTTGAATTTTGGCCCACTGGGTATTTGAGTTTGACACCTTTGGTTTAGATAATGAACATGATGCTTCCTGACTGGGACCATACAACATTTAAATGGCCTATCCTTAGATTAAGAAAAAAATCTCAAATTATACTTTTGCCTTGCAGCCAAAAACATGTAGTGAGACAGATAGAAATATCTAATGTTTTCAAGCTATTTATATTTCTTTTCAGGAAAACAAAGTCAGATTTGTGCTATGAACAGATACAAGAGCCATCCACTAAAGCACAGCTAAAAATGTACACTTAGGTCCTATTAAAGACTATTAAACATAAAGATGCATAGACTGAAATGTGGGTCCATGTTTTAAAATTGCATCTACAGATACACTTCAACAAACCTAATTATCTGGAAGCTTAATACCATAAAAAAAAAAAAAAAACTACAAGCGCGTTTTTGACGGGGTTGGTCATTCAAATGAGCCACGTCATAAACAGCATGACAACCATAAAACAAAGAAGCCATCACCAATATAGTCTTTGGTCTGCTCTGTAAACTGAGCGAAATACAAATGTTCTCCAATTTTAAATCTCAAGTTATTGTGCTGTCAAGTTATATTTCACAAACAGGAATCCATTAGGGCTACAAGCTCACCATCTTTCCTCACACACCGCTTAACTGGACCTTAAAACCAATGCATGCCATAAGAGAGATCAGGCATGATGGGTTGCAGAACCACAATTATTCTGACAACAAAAGCACAATGGAATGAATGGAATTTGGAATGGTAATTTAAAAACTGAGATTAACTCATATTCCCAACAGATTGTATTCCAGTTGGATCCAATTCTTGCACATGTCTAATGACACACTCCTACTGCTGAAAAGTGTCTTCAATAGAAAAGAAAAACTGGTGGAGAAGCACACTTCCTGATGTAGTTTTCAGACTATTCCAGTCTCTTAGCAGGCAGCATTTAACTAGCTCAGTTGTATATATCCGATGGCAACCTTTCCTTAAATACGTAAGTTATATCCAAGTGCCAGTTTAGTGCTTGTGTGAAGAAAAATCTATTTCTTTGTTCTCTAGATTTGGGAAAACTGTGGTCCCACTGCAGCACATCACATTTTCCATGTCTTGGTTAACAAAACCCACTAAATGTAGTCCATCACCAACGTCGTCTTAATTTCATTTGCAAAGTTATATAATAGTGAGTGTTTGTGGACTTTAGTCCTGGTCCTGACTTTTAACCACTGTTACCTTAATTTGGGATACAAGCAAGGTCGCTGGCCTCACTGTAAATCGCAAATACGGTATCTTCACAGCGGTATTAACGTTAAAAGGTGAAGAAAACAGAATCTGCAGTGTAGCTGAATCTTCCCTCCAAATGAGAAAAGCGTATTAGTGTCTCCATTTCACAAGTTTGCTGAAACACAAACAAGAAGCTCCGATGGATCCACCCTTCGTTCAACTTTGTCACTTTCCCTGGAGCAGAGTTGGTGGTAATGCTAACCAGCTAGCCGCCGAAGCTAGGAACACTTCTTTTCCTATGAGATCACGTTCGAAGGACTTTATTCATATAATTAAGTAAGAAAAAGTTATCAACTTACCAGATTCACCCGGGGTTTTCATCTTTGTTTTAGTGTTCGACAAGCTCTGTTCACTTTCTCCGGCGTAACCACACTGGAGTCGGTTAGCGCTTAGCCCAATTAGCACGCAAAGTTAGCAGTGACAACACACTCCTTCCTTCGGTGCTGTTCTCACTCGAGGCTTACCATTGAGCACCAGCCTCGGTAGCAAGATCGGCTTTGTTTTTCCAAGTACTCCACTACTTCACACATAGGTCTTTGAATTATCTCGACATATCAAGATATCTTCGAAAACTTTTGCGCTGCTCAATGTGTTCACGGGGACGGCTCTTGTGAAAGTTGCCCGAGACTCCGGGGAAAAATCCACTCTCGCAAGCCTGAATGGCGCAGGTCGAAGTTTGGATGAGCCTTGCTGCGTGGTCCGTGGCTGAGCAAAGGAATGCGGGCACTTTTGAATTATACCCCGTCTGTTGCAGCGCTATCGTACGGTCGATCCCTGCCCCACATTCTGCTCCTCACCGACAGTCATAACAGAACCACTTGTGGAAGATCAAATGAAGCTTAGCCTTGTTTTTTCGCTCGCCGCTCTCTTTGGACGCACTTTTCTTTTTCCACTCACTCACTCTGCGTTCTATCACCCCCTTCCTTTGCCGGGGTGTCGTGTTTCGCTCTGCTCCTGCCACACGGGGCCGCCCACGCTGACCCACGGAGGGAGGGAGAGAAGGGGGAACCGAACGCCTACTGCTCACCAAAGATCGTTTATGACCGCGGACAATTTCTAGGTCTTTACGAACGCCCAACGGACAGTTATTATTCATAATAACGATGTCTTAAATGAGGTTTTAGAGTCCCCAAATGCTGATCAATTGTAGTCTACCTTCCTATGTTCAGCAGAAAAAAACGATATATTGAAAATGTAAACCTATGAAATATATAAATATGATATATACAGTATATATATATATACAGTATATATATATATATATATATATATGATATATACAGTATATATATATATACACACACACATATAAATAAATAATGGAAATCTTCATTAATGTCTGAACACATAAGCACTGCATGTTGATGAAGGAATTAAAAAACAGATAAATTCTAATTTAATGGATAAATTCGAAACAAATAATCGTCAATTAAATAACAGGTAAAATAAGAAAAGCTGGACACTTTAAAATGGCGCTTGGGGACGCTTTTTCAAGCCTATGCATCTCAATAGACAATCTCCGATTAAAAACAGTTGCGCGCTGCTGCCTCCGCTGTTGTCGCGCCGCTCGCGCCTGGCTGCCGCGTCACAGTGTTGCCGTGGAGACCCGTCCTCGTGGCCGCGGGTGTTGATCACGCAGTATTCACCTGAGCAGGGCAGGCGCCACAACACTGGCAGGAAGGAAGAGCTGCTCAACAGGTGGTGCGCCTTCCGGAAATAGACGCTAGTTTAAAATGAAATGTAGAGCAAATTCACTAAAACACACGCAGAAGAAGAGAGAGATAACTTATTTCTCTCACCTTCACTCTTTCTTTTTCCTCCTAAATGTTCTTTTCCTCCTCTCCATGGTGTTGATCGGTAAGTTTTGTTAATCGAAGGAAGAATCTGATATATTATGAAGCATTTCTTTTCACAGTGTATGACTCAAAACTGTCATAATCAGATTCTCACATAGTAACATTCTATGTATGCTTATTTAGTTGCATTTTATCCGTTTAGCTACTTGGAACTGTTTTTGTTCATTTTAAACATCCACTCTTGTTATTTTAAAAGGACCACTAGCTCTGCCAGCTGTATATCAGGCCTCAAGGGAAATCTCTGGAATTGAATAATGCACATATACATCATGCTAACGAAGCTTAGTGAACAGACCAAAAGCCGTTGTGTCCTCTGTGTATTTTAATCAAAATTTTAAAAAGCAACAAAAACCAATCTGTCCAATACAAAACACTGATTGTGGAATAATGATTGCTTCTGAAACTGACTGGAAAAAAAGTGAATTTTGTGATGTTTGGGACATGTGAGTCGATTGTTTTGGGTGGGTGGTGGGGCAGGGGGTCAGGGACACTTGCTGCATATGAAAAGCAACAGCGACAAAAGCTCAGGAGGTGATCTGGCAATTGCATATGGGTGAACTGACGGGGGTGATTGGGGATAATCAGTTATCTACGTAACTATCAGTTCATTACTGAGGTGCTAACGATCCCATTCTTTGATTAGGACCAATCGATCAAAAACTTATTTGTTAATGAAGAATAAAGAAATAAATGGTTTTAAGCCCCAAATTTTACTTCTGATGTGGTCACTGATGACATGCTAAAGGGAGGGATTTTAAATTCTACATTACATCACACTATTCTATATTATTATTGATACTGCATATTCTTATTATTAAAATTATGTTACAAGCATGAGGGTAATGATGGAAATCCAGTGATACTGAAGGCAGAGGTTTTGATGTGATAAGCAGTGCTGATACTCAATGTAATACTTCAAACATCCCTCCATGGCTAAAACCAACTTGCAGGAAATCCTGGGATGAAATCCCATTTAAATTATTTTTATGTTCAGCATGTATCTTATGTTACAATTGTTAATAAGAATTTTTCTTTAATGTCTGTGCTATAAGGCACGCTACTAGTCAATGTAATATTTACATACATACACACAAGCACCCCTGTACACTTTTAGATTGTGAAGAGTGTAATGACAATGTAATATTATTTTCATGACTTTTTGTCTCAAATGGAGCTCAGTTCATGCTTGTTTTTCATGGAGGAAATCTGCTGTGTTGAAAATGGAAAATAGGTCTGAGGGGGCAAATGGTAATGGAGCCACACCCAGAGAAAGCAGTACACGGTCACAACAGAAGGGTAATGGGAGAGGATGGCCTTTTCATATGAGCTACACTCGCGTGCGTAAGAACACACTTGCACACATGCTTGTTTGTTGAGAATGAGGTTTCTAGCATGTGCGTGACAGTAGATTTTAACACGGGGGGATACTCTGTGCTGAAGTCACTGATCAAGTACTGTGGAGTGATGAGGAAATTTTCCATGTTATGTTCCCGTCCCCATGAAATAAAGAAGTCCTTGTATGTCGGCCTGCCCGCTTGGCCGTCCATCTGTCCGTCCCCTGGCTCCTCAAGTCATGTCTGTTGTTCTTTCCTTTCAGATGCATATGTTTTGAGATAAGTTAGATAGTCAGGATCTAAAAGAGCAGACTGTGATAAAGACCTCTGAGGAGACACTATACCAAGGAGAAGTGGAGGAGGGGGGGGGGGTGAGGGAGAGACAGAAAGAAAGAGTGAGCCGGAGGGTGAGAGAGTGAATGGGCCCTTTGTGATCAAAAGGCTTGTTTATTTTCTTGGCGCTTAAATTCCTCAGGAGCTGCACTCGGGCCTGTCTGCACTGTTTGATGTGCACCACTCAAACTGTTCTGCAGTCCATTACAATCCAGTATACAAGGTTTTGAATGCTCTATTTCTCTTATTTGCTTTTTGTTTAATTAATAAGTGATTCTTGGAAATTTTTCTAGTATTTCATTCTTTTTCATTGAATTCATCAGTGAATTTCTATCTATCTATCTATCTATCTGTCTATCTATCTATCTATCTGTCTGTCTGTCTGTCTGTCTGTCTGTCAAGAAGGAGAGGCAGATTATGCTGATAACTCAAGGAGAGAAGCGTGAGTTGGCAAGACGGAGAGACAGATAGACAGAAAAAGAAAGAGTGAGGGAGGGGTAGAGGGGTATTATAAAGTCAGGCCAGCTGCAGTCAGACGCTCAGATTGAGCACGAGGTATGTATGGAATGGTGTCATGCTATATAGGGCCCAGGGTGCATGTGTTAGCAGTCTTCTCCATCTGTGGAGGAACTCTGTCCTTCTAGTGGCACCTTGCACCACTTCCTGTCATAATACAAGAAACACGGTCCTGTCTGGACTTCAAGACAACTTTTCTGTTCATCAGGTAATCCTCTTGGCTGTAGCCACAGATCGTCATCTTTAAAGTGGTTCTTTGGAAACAATTCTTTTTCATGTCAAAATTGCTGCATTAATCACAAATTTATTATTAATAAGAATGATTATGAACTAGATTACGTAATAGTATTGCAGTGATATTTACTTATATTTCTGGGTTAGTTTGTTGGTTGCAACCTGAAGATAATTAATCTTGAAAATCCGATACATTCAGTGAGATTATATCTGAAAATCTGTGACTGTGGATTTAAATTGTCTCACAAGATGTATGGACTCTTTGGACTAGATTTTCTCTGTCCTTAAATAAATTCTATCATATACATTTAACATGCACATACTGGTGATTCAGAGCCATTAAAACAGTTTGGCAGTTTTTTTTGTATGAGATTATTTTGAACGACTTCTTGTTCTTCAACAATGTGATTTTTGATTTGTGTTTTTCTTGCTTTTTCCACTATGTAACAGCCTCTCTGCAGGAGTAATAAATAGTAGTACAATAGGACAATAACTGTATTTATGAATTTCATCTATTTTCTCCATTTTGTTTAATATAAAAGGGAATTCAATTAAAATGCCATAGTAAAGAAATAGCAACCAATTCAGCCAGTCAATCTGTTGTCCACAGGTACCTGAGCATATACAGATGCAACATGTGTTGTAAAATATCATTAAACTCAGACTTGGAAAACTTCTTTTTTTAAAATGTGTTCATTCGAGGCTTTTCAGATGTTTCAGACCAGCCAGCACAAATATAGTGACGTAAAACAAAGTCTGTTGACGCTGAGATGTGGTTGAATGGGATTTAAATGTCTGTGGTTTGGAAGCAGTAATATGCTGCTGCGAGTCAGATACAGTATTTTAAAACTTTCCTCTTTCGCAGGTTGACTATATTGTAGCACAGTCCTCCTGTGTCAACAACTGTCCTTACAGACTCACCAGCTCACTTCCTTTTTTGCTCCATCTCCTCTTCGTCCCATGAGTCTGCTCTATGTCACTTTTCATTTCTCCCCAGTGATCTCTGCTCTGGCTTCTAGGAGAACACCGCTGAAATTGAGCAGTTCTTTTCCTTTATTCCTCATCCTGTCTGTCTCTATTCTTTGAACATAACATATATATTCACACTGACATGTATAGTCTACAGGCTGATATTATACAGCCCTGTCAACGCTTGTCCATCCCTGCGTCTCAGGCAAATTATAGTTACTGCACAGAGGGATTAACTTTTGCTTTTTCTATCTATATTTAAAGAAAATATTTAATTTCTGTTGTCAGGAGCAGGACATTTTGTGTTCCACTGGGTCAAATAAAAAGTAAAAAAAAAAAATGCTTTTCTCCCAAGTCAAAGACAAAAACTCTCCATCATTTTTGAGTTAATACTGTTTTTGTGATGTATTATGCTTTGATATATTTGTGGGTTGGGCTCGAACACAACTGAGACTGTGTGGTTTGTGGTTTGTTTTCCTGAAAAAAGAAAGAAAGAAAGAAAAAACACTCTGACAGCAAACTGACAGACAAAATTAGCTGCTGATGCACTCAAGGCTTTGACCTTTTAACGATGAGACGCTCCCTCTGCCCACAGAGTGGTCCTGCCACCTACAATTTCTTCCACTGTCTGCAGTCAAAAGTCCCTCAGGAGGGGAACATTAGCTAAACACTGTGCAGGGTATTAAATATCGAGTGTTAGGTTTGGGCTGGGTGGAGTGTGGTGTGGTGGCTTCAACTGCACACGGTTCCGCTTGGATAGGTTTGGATTGAGACTGGGCTTGTCTGGGTTCGGTTGAGATTGGCTGCTGACGTGTTTGTGTAGGTTTGGGCCGGGGTCTGGTTAAGGAGAAGCCTAAAGGCTCAGCGGTGTGTTACAGGCCTCCCTTTGGCTGAAATTAAGACTGTGATGGCAACAGACATTACACTATGGCTGCGGTGATTAGCCAGGCCCACAACACAAAGAACCAGCCAGCACCCCAGACATCCAGCCAGCAAACCACAGGCAGAGCCCCCACCACCACAGTGCACTGTTGTGTTTCTATAGCTACAAAATAGCAATATGCTTCAGAGCGGTTAGTAGCGTTTAGCTGTGGATGTCGTGTCTGCATTAAAGAAAGTTGGCAGACAGTGAAACGTCAGAAGCAGATGTGGCGTCGTGATGATTCCTGTATTTAAACTTGAGGCATGAAACCTCATTCTGCACAGACACGGAGTAATCCATCTCGGTAGTCAGGAGGGGAATCCCCAAGCAGAGGAGCAAAAGAGTTTATCTATCTGCTGATCTGCATTTCAGCTCTTTAAAATGAAATCCAGACTGCATTGACTTTATGGCCTCTATATTTTGCAAGTCTTCAGAAAAAAAATCTGAGCAAATAAAATATGTTTTCATTAATAAATATGCAAGCTGGGAACTGACTTTCTGATTTAGAAAGGCTACAGGTTCAAGTATCAGTGCACTGACCTGCCGACCTCTGACACACTGACCCACTCAGCTTTAATTTTGATTGCTCAGTATAATTAGTGTATTTGTGTATATGTGCAATGTATTTGCTGCCTTCAGCGGGAGGACCCCCACATAGCAGGGGCCGGGGTTCCTCACCACTTGTTGGGCTAAGGCCCTTGGTTTCTGTGAAGCACCTAGAACACAATTTCAATTGTGATGCTATATAAATACAGACAAATTGAATTTACTGACAATTAAATTGAATGTGAGATTCTGTCCATGAGTAAGTACAGGGAAATGGAGTTGGCGTTGGTTACACTAGAATCTGTGTGTCGGGTGAATAATGAAGCCTATCCATCTGTACCCATGTGCTCTCCTGTGGCCTCAGAGGCTAAATGAACACCTGGTTAAAGGGCAACAGATACACCCACCAGTCTGAGGACATCACATCTGTATTCCTTTGCAACTTTTGGTTGAGGGTTTACTGACTGCTGCCTAATTCACAGGTTAAACATGACTGACAATTCTAGGAGTTCTAGGATTTCTTCTCAGCTGTGACGTATTGGAGCAACTTTTTGAACTGTTGCTTTATGTGTTATGTTTAACTTCAGCTGATTGCGGCATTATTTACATACAGTTACGCACCAAACGCATCAGAAATACATTCGATTTATGATTATGTTAGTTTATCTGCCTGAGTTTTAGCAATTTCACAAATTTCTGAAGACTTCGGATGGTTGGAACATGCTCCTGCTCATATTTGAAGAAGGCCAAGAGAATTCTGTGACTAAATGGCGCCATCAAGCGATACAAAGGGATATTTCAACTATAATTTCTTCCTCATTTAATTTTTTTTAAATTTATCATTTTTAATTTAGAAATAAAATTAGATTTAATGTTAACAGCAAGCCAAAGAAACAAATCAAAATTATAAATTATATTATAAAATTGTCATTTGTATTTATTTTTTTTTACCAAAAATGGAGGAAAATAAAATCTTAAGATGCAACTAAAATCTTAAAATTCATTTAATATAGTTTGAAAGAGTTTATATCGAAGACAAAATGTGTTAAAGGCACATTAAGTAATAATTTGTATTCATGTTTTCTCCTTTATGGGTGCATCATTTCTGTGTTGTATCTTTATTATTATAATAATTTACCATTGTGATATATTCCTTTTGATATTTGTTCGGAAAATATTTTTTTTTATAGATCATTGCACACAAAGCTGTTTGCATTCCAATTTAAACGTATACGATTATACTTGTGTTTGTGCAAATGACATTAGAGACTTCTTACATTGTATCACGTTAATTTGGCCTGGTGAAGACAGGCACACAGAATCATTCAGACTGAAAATGCAGTGACGGGAGTTGCTCCCAAGGGATCTGTGGCCTACTACATGCCAATTCCCAGATGAGAGAGAGGCTAACTGGAAACACAAACCAGGCCACCCAGATCTGAACCAGACAGGACCACCATCAAAATCTTTTCTTTTTTTCTATCAGACTGGGGCTGAATATTAAAATGATACATCGTCGATTTTATACAAAGCATTTGCTTTTGTAGATGGAGGGCTGAAATACGTCTGTGGATGGAAAGTGAGAAAATGTTTGCAGCTTCTGCGTCTGTATGCACAGCTGGAAGTATCTGATTTACGGTGGGTGTCGGCAGCTGTGGGACATTTGGTTGGTCTGATATTATTAAGCTGCAAACCACATTAGACCAAACTTAGAACAGCGAAATGGCAGAGAGCTGAACTGGGAAGAATAGAACCTTCTTCATTTTACCAACACAGTTTGGATCTCCAGCCATGTGATAGTTTTAGTGGTGTAAAGTTGATCTTAAAAGTGCTCAGAAAGCGCACATTAAATTTCTATGAAATTTGGTTTCAGGGCTCTGGTACCCTCTGAATGATTGTGGGTTGTTATTCTCCCAGACGGGCACCTCTCGGTGTGCGTCGTTGTAGGAACACCAAGAAAGTGTATTTGGAGCCTAAAAATCTTCCTGCTATGTCGGCAAGTCTTTGAAAACTAAACTCTAAGAGGATTTAGGAAGAAAATCTCAGCATCTTTTCCCCCCACACATCATCAGCAGTCCTCCTCACAGCATTGCTACATTTGCCACATGGCCAGAGAGAAATTTATTGTTGACGTGATTTCCAACTGTGAAATCTAAAGCATAAAAGCATAAATGCCCGCTATGGTGTGTGCTGTGTGTGAACTATAGGATGTTACTATGGATGCTATAGCATGGAGTTTAGCTATCATGAAAAAGTATAGTTTATGTCTATTAACATTCAATTAGACAGGACAATGCAATGCATCGCTACTGCAACTACTCAACTGCTAAACCCAGAACTGCTGAAAGTCCGGCAGAGATACATGTCCAATACATATAAGATAGGTATTTCAAATGCAAAATAGAATTTTATAAATTGTATTTTATTGGTGTGATGAAAAACATTTTCCAACTATTGTAATTGTATGTGTAGCTGTAGGCTAATGACATAACTTATTGTGTCACTTATGGTTTTATGGTCCATAACTGCATAAACTTTTCCTTGATGTTGAGAGGTTTAGTAATTGGGCCTGTTTAGACATGTTGAGCTCTGACCATGGAGGTTATTTACCCAGTTGAAAGTGAGTCGTTTAATTCAGGGCTGACTCCCAGTTACCCGGCCATAAAGAACAATCACCCATGTATAAAATTATAATTATTTGCCCTTATTTTTTAGTCTTCTAGGTATCTCATTTTATACAGGAGGCCACTTCTGCCCTCACCTCACTGGCACGCTCCATTCTTTGGTACAACATTTTCTGGCCTCGCAAAAATGAAGCAAGAACAAAATTCACTGGAGATTTTTTGGAAAAGGGAAACAAGCCAAGGATGAGAGAGCTTCTGCTGTTTACAGACCTCAAAGAAAGTGGCGTTAGAAAGAAAATACCAAGAATCCTAAGTTAGGGGTTCAACCCTAACAGGCCCAATGATTCATAATCTCTACACATACAATTTAAATTTTACGCGATGCATTAAAAAGGACAGGACAACACAGATAACTTTGGTCTAAATTTGCACTTTATTTCTAACACTTACAGTTCGTTTTGTTCCCTATTTCCCTGCCCCCACAACAGGCACACAGATAGCAATGAGCTTAAGGGACAGTAGAGAAACTCAAGCACTTCTAAAAGAATCATGTTAGAGAATGACCTCAAGGTAAAAAAAAACCAAAAAAACATTGTATTGTTCACACAAATTAAAACTCAAACCCAAATTGGCTAAAAATAAACAGATATAATGATTACGAAGCAGTGTTTCATCTTTTATCATCACCGTCACCATCAACATCATCATTAGGCTACTATATTTGGAGTTCACAGCTATCATAAAAGCATGGACATTGTACAATGTGGAGAAAAACTGAGGAAATACGGTGGAGCTCTTTGGTTTTCACTATTGAGGTTTGTTTCTTTAGCAGTAAAATCTATCTTTGCTGTCCTCGTAACCTTTGGATTTAAGCTGCATTGTAGAAAAAATAGAAAGCAACTGTTTCTTTTTAAATTCCCCCTAAATAAGGGGACAAAAAGATGGGGCTAAACAATATCAATGGAAGGTATTCTGTTTTTACCCACTCTCTTACAGCCTGTGTACTCAAGGCCAAAGAAAAGTGTCTTACGACAGATGACTTGGGAGGTTGAACATAGTAAATTGATATTCACACCCGCACAAGAACTACAGTAGAAAACTGTCGGGGCCTGTAGTGTTCTTAATATCTAGGTTTTAAATATTAACAGGCCATTGATGATTTTAGCAATTAGAATCTCTACCTTCCTGAATGTTTATGTACACATGGAACAATGTAGGGTGGTCGCAGTCTAACAGCCATATACCTGTAGGTTCGCGTGTGTTGGTGCACATGTTTCAACTGTTTGAACTTTGGTTTTTTGTCTGTCAACCAGATTTTACTGAATGTGAGCAGACACAGTGGCCTCTGTTGGCTAATGCCATAAAACAATAATTTGTTTCTTCTCCATCAGAATATTTTTTATTGCTCTCTCTCCTGAGTTCAAATTCTTTTTTTGGATGTGTTGTTTATTATTTAAAGTGTTCACCTATTTTTGGTTTGTTATAAGAGATACGAGCTCCAATGTGTCATCCTGAAGAGGAACAAAGGTCAATCTGACGCTGGAATCGTGATTGATCGATCCTGCTGGGTGCTTTAAGTTGTTGTTCAGTTGTTCTGGAAGCACAACTCATCATTTTAATTGTTTTGATGAATTATTAGAATTAACTGTAATAATAATGTATACACTGTTTTAATAAAGTTGATGTTCCTTTGGTAAAGAGAACCTCAGTGTGATCCAAATGACTTCTTGGTAAAATCTCTTCTCCACCCAGTCAGGAACCATTTTAAAAAAACAAGTTAATGGAGAGAAAATCTTAGTTAGTGCTTATTCCAATCCCAGCATCGTTCTCAGTTGCAGTTTCCCTGCTTTAGGTTTGGTTTTGCTTTGGAACATTCATTTGGCATCTTCTCTTCTTGTCCTGATTTGAACCCCCCCCATCAGAAGAAACTATTACAAATATCCAATGAGATGTAAATAAAATAAATAATTGATAAATAAATAAATAAAGGCAGAGACAAAGTTCATACAATACAAAATATACCCCCATCCCCAGAACCCCCTCCCCCATCACACACACACACACACACACACACACACACTTACAATAAACACAAATAGTTTTTTTCTCTATCAAAGAGCCCGTGAGAGTTTTAAAGCTTTTGGTTCTCAAATCAAGTCATCGCGTTTGGTCATCATCATCATCATCTCTGAACCTTTATACACACCAGCCCCAGCACAAGAGCAGTTCACCAGGCTGTAAATAACTGCCCCCCCGACCTATAACTAAAGTACACAGTTCCTTTAACACCCTTTAAAGTCAGCCCACTTGCTCCCACATCGTCTTCATCACTGACAGCTGTAATTGCATGCTGGAATATATTAAAGCTGAACTAGGGTTCAACCTGGACCACGTCATCCTGCTCCATCGAAGGTTAAGAAGCCGACCTTTTAAAGTGATGAAGGTGAATGTTTTTGGAGTTAACTTTTGTCATCACCTGATCTTTTTCAAGTTGCCTCACCGGCAATCAGCTGAGTTGACAGTTGAGGAAATTAAAGTTTGCAGGAGCAACTCATCATTCAGGGGAAGGAGTTCTAGCAGGGACAGGCTGAGATGGAGAAGAGACATTTTGGCTTTTAGAGAGGAAGTCCTGATTTATTCATACTACACCAACAACACCTCAGAGGAATCAAATCTGCTTTTGGTGAGACTTGACGACTTCAACTGTAAAAGCCTGACTTCTCCTCGCACAATAATCACAATAACCTCCTCCAAGCCCCTTTGGAAACTGGAAAAACCTATGCAGTTAACAGGAAGATGGGGGAAAATATTTGTTTGGGATAGTAAGATTGATGGAGAAGCGATGAGAATAGATCCAGGTTGAAATATAACTGATATTTGGTCTTAAGCACTGACTGATAACTGTCAATGTTATAAGCTTGTGTGACAGAAAAAAATGCTTCATTGGTTTGTCCAAGAGGATTCAACATGCACATATGACACACACACACACACACACGCATGCACGCACACGCGCATATGTACAATCTTGGGCATTAGTTTGGTATTGGTTCTATTTGGAATTGTTGCATGTCTATAAGTTAAAAATCAACTTTCAGTCTCCAGTTTGGCTTTGTCACAACATTCTAGGTTGCTAAAAAGATTCCATAGCTACATTTCCACTGCGCTCTTCATCCATTAACAAATGTAAAAGCCCAGAGCACAATCAAAAAGCATAGAAGAAAACCATCAGCGTACACCCCCCCCCCCCCCATAGGATAATAAGTAAAAAGCAATAAGACTAATCCATACATTATTAACAAGCACACTATGGAAAGCAATAACAAAAAATGCTTTCTCAAGTCTGTTTGTTGAGGTTATTCCACGGTTTATCCATCCACAAAAAAGAAATGTGAGGTCTCCAGCGGGGGAATCTGTGTGTGTTGACACATTTACAGCAATCACAGATCACCCTTTTATTCCCTCGTCCTCTTCCTCTGTGTATTTGGTTTTGCAGTGGTTCAGTCATTCACACACACTGTAAGTAGGAGCAGCAGTGGTGGCATTTGGTTTACTTCTTGTTTGGTTTTGGCACACTTGCTTCGAGCACACCTCTTTCTGCTCTCTTTTCCTCCTCCCCTTCAGCTTAGGGCTCTCGTCTTCTTTCTCTTTAGTCTTGCCCTTAGATCTGATCTTTGGACACAAAGGAGGGACACGGGTAGGGGTGGGGGTGTGTTGGATGAGGGCAGGGTCTGGGGCAGTATTGGGAGGGGGGTTGCCGGTGTTCACCTCTGTCTTTTGTTCCTTTTTGGCTTGGTTTTTTACTTGCTGTGTGTGCCTGTGTGCACATTTCCCCCTTTACATCACTGAGGGTTCATCTGGACACTCGTCTCCCAGGTGAGTCCAGAGACACAGCCAGAGGCAAAGCTTTGGTATCCAAGAGTGACTGTCTGCTGGTAGATAAGCAGTCTGGACGATGATGATGATGATGGTGATGAAGATGGAATGGAATGATAATAAATACAAGAATACAAATAATCCAGAGTAAAAAGAGAGAAAAGATGATGTCTGTATGCTTTTTGCTTGGCAGTATAAAGACTTCTGTCACAATACAACTCAATTTTAACACAAAGGACATCAGCACATCAGTGAAATGGCTGAAAACTGAAGACATACAAGACCAACGATGCTGTAGATTACCAATAAAATAATGGCTCAGATATGAAACTCTAAGGAATGCGAGTTGACCTTCCTTCCTGATTTCATTTGTATTTGACTATCTTGAGTTCTTTGTGAATGACATACAAAAGTGTTCACATTTCCTCTGAAGAATAATGCAAATAATGATGATGATGATAGAATAAATGCTGCCTGGGACAGAAAATAAGCCACCTAAAATCACCTGACATGTTTGCATTAAAGGCTAAACTTGAATTTTCATGTGACACACACAGGGTCTTTTATTGGGTGTGTAGTACTACACACCACCGCTCAGTCATTTGAAGGAACTATTTAAAACAAAATGCATAAATTGGCATCTTATCTAATGAAACTTGGCAAATCTAGCCTGTGTCTGTGAAACAGGAGGTTCGTACTGTGAAGAGGTAGTTAGATATCCTGTATGAGGGATCAACTGTCAAATATTCAAATGTGGCTAGAAATGGGATAAATAGAAAATAATATAAAAATAGATGTTCTGTAAAAGTTCTTCCTAGAAATAATAATTTAAAAATATAAATAATGGAAATCAGAACTAAAATGGGAACTGGTTGGCATGAATGGAATATTAAAAAAAAAAAATGTCTTTATTACTAAAGCTTTTCTTTCCCTTTTTTGTTTTTGGTTTTCAGTATTTGGTATTTGGAGAGTTATTTAATTTTTTGTTAAGTGTCTGTCTTCTTTGACCACCTGGCTTTCCTATTAAGTCTTTTTTAGGCTCCCCCCCCCCCCCCCCCCCACAGTCTTGTTCTATATCCCTGCCCTCTTTGAGTTCATTTTTTAAATGCAGGTTGACTGTTTTCTCCAACACTGTGTTAAACAGCTTTGTCTTTCCTCCCAGCTGTCGGTCATTATTTGGTTTAAAACTACACCTCCACTCAGCAGTCCTCTCCCTCCTCCCTCTCTCTTTCTATCATCCCTCTTCATCTGTATATATTTTTTGGCTTCGGTAGACTTCAGCAGGGAGAAACAGAGAGCTGGAACGAGCGATGGATCAGACAGAGAGATGGCTTTGGTTCAAAGGCGAGGTTGTTAAATCAGATTTTTAAAGCTCCATTCCGTTTCCTCCTCTTCTTCCTCCAAAATCAGAAACTTTGGGTTTTGATCAATCAGCCATGGTCCCTCCCAAGGGTGGTGACGGGGCTTCACTAAAGGAGCAAAAAGAGGCAGGGCTTGAACAGGGAGTTTCCTCAGGGCATGAGGTCGGGCTCATGAGGTTACTGGCGCCTGGAGAAGAAGACTGGGAGAAGGTGGGCCGTGGCACGCTGCTGTTGCTGCCACTGAACAGCCCCATCACAGGTGAAGAGACTGTTGCCATGGAGCCAGTCACAATAGGGAGAAAAGCAGGGTGGTTGAGGAAGAGAGATGGGCGAAGTGCAGTGGGGACCGTGGCACCCCCAGGGCCACTCAGAAGCATGTGACCTGCTTCCTCAAGGCTGGAGATGGGCAGTTGTCCTCCACTGGCTGCCAGCGCTGATGAATAAGAGGACCAGAGAGAAGACACGATGAAAAGAGATGTTGAGGAAAAGTGCAGTGAACAGAAAATGGGAAAAACAAAAGAAAGGGAGGAAGCCAACAGCCAGTTTCAGTGAATGCAGCTCCTATATGGGAGAGCAGGGGTGCCAAAATCCAGTCCTTTAGGCTGGAGCCCAGCCAGGTTTTCTGTCCTACCAGGCACAAAATGCTTCCTCCAAGGAAAGTGGGATCCCACGTTGTTTACCTGGTAGGACAGAATCCCAGCTGGGTCACAACCCTCGATGACTGGATTTGGCCACCTCTGCAATAGAGTAAACTTAGAATAGCAGGAATGTGATCTAATTATAAAAATGGTTTTCAAAATGAAAAAACTGAAATAAAGACATCATCATCTTTCTTTCTTTCTTTCTTTCTTTTCTCTTTCTTTCTTCTCTTTCTTTCTTTCTTTCTTCTTTCTTTCTTCTTTCTTTCTTTCTTCTTTCTTTCTTTCTTTCTGTCTTCTGCGACAGTGCCACAGTTGCAGTTTTTTTAACTAACTGTATCCATTTCATCAAAACATGGCCCACAGGAGGCTGGCATGAAATGATGATGCTGTGGTACAAAGAGGATGAAGGCTTAAATCGGCACTATATGGAAAAAGCAATGATTCTTATATTTAATGCTTAATCGATTTAACAGCTGTTCCTCTTGTTCAAAAAGATTTTTTGATTTAGCCAACAGGCCTCAGGGATTGTGACTGTTGACTGTGTTGGGCTGACTTGGCTTTGCCACGAGGGGCTCTTGCCACTTTGTAATAATAACAGGCTTTTGTATGAGAATCAAATTGAATCTTTCTCCAAACTGAGTGATTCAAGAAGTTTGTTCTCAGGAAGAGGAGAAGGAGTATGGCTGCAAGGAAATTCATTTCAGACAGAATGGATGAAAGGTGAAATGGGAAGTGGCCTTTAGAAATGGAGGATCAGGAAGACTCTCGAGGCTGGACTGCATACTGAAACACACACACACACACACACACACACCCACACACACACACACACACACACACACACACACACACACACACACACACACAAACACACCTACCTTTCATGGTAGCCAAGGGATTGCTGCCAATGAGGGCTTGGTTCACTGCTGTGCTTACGCCCATCATTGTGTTCCTAGAAAATGTGTGTACACCAGAAACTGCTATTAACACACGTGCAATCATACAGATGATGAAACAGTGGGACAAAGAAGTTATGTTTCTGGTGTGTCTAGGCAGAACTAAGGCAGTTTTTGTTTTAGTGCTGCACCTATTTTTTGTATGGCTCTGCATTTGATTCTTTCTTTTTGCTTCAAATTAGGCCAAGAACTGTAAAAATAAATCTATATAAAATTAATCTACTTTATGATATAAAAGGAAAGAAAAGTCAATAACAGGCTGTTTCATTTGAATTCCACAATAGCAGAGAAAATATTGGACATTAATATGTATTTATTTCTTGTGTTACTAAATGCTTGACATTTTAGTTTTTTTCCTCCACCAAATGAATGCAAAAAGCTGTTAGCAAAATCTTTTCATCCCTATCATCTAAAACCTCGCAGTGTGGCCCTCTGCTATGTCCAGTTCTACTATATTGGTGATTGATGCTACTAGTCTGTGCGATGTTGTTACGATGCCAGGCTATAGTTGACACCTATTTCAATCTTTCTACACATTTCTCGGTGCATTAGTAGCATAATAAATGGATTATTAGCACCAATGCAACCAGAGAGCTTAGTCAGTCCTTACAAAACAGGGATAACATTTCATTACTCCATACTAGATATTTAAAAACTCACCCAGTGCTTAGTCCATGAGGGCCAAGGTTGCATGGGGCTGGACTGGCTGTGCTATTTGGGGGTGGGGTCACAGCTGAAGAGGCAGAACCACCTGCTGTGGAGCTGGCAGGAGTCATAGGACCTGATGCTGACGGTGACAAACTGGTCCCTTGGGTATAGAAATAAAGAAGAACATGGATGATAGGTTTGTTGTGGGAGTATAGTAGATGATTTACAGAGAAGAGAGCATATTCTCCACAGCCCAACAGGTCAATACATCGATGGCTGTGTTTTGTTACATTTCAACCTGTCTGCCTTAACGGTGGGTCTCTGGATGAGTTGCAGCGAGCTCTATAAATCATGACGAAGAATCATAACTCAAGGAGGTAAACAGCTCAGGATGGGAGTACGACTTCCATGCTGTGGTCAACAAAACATCATTGTTTTCTGTTTCAATCTCTTAAGGATATCACGTTGTGGGAAAGTGATGATGTTTCTGTTTTCATCAACCCAGCAACACAGAAACATGAAATTCTTCAAAATAAAGTCAGGATCACTTTAATCTTCATGTGACTGACCTCAGGGTCCAAGACAACAATTGCGAAGTGCTGCACTAACCTTTAATTATTTATTGACAGGACTCGACACAGGCACAAACAATAATTACACCTCACCTGTTGTGCTGAGGCTGGTGGTGACCTGGGACAGACCGTGACTTGATATCTGGAGAGTGAGAAGAACGGAGGGAAGAAAAATCAGCCCTTTCTGTCATTTATCACCCAAATAAATAGCAGGTCAACAGTGAGATCACTGTACAGGCAATAATGTATTAAATAGATTTACATCTTAGCTATGTTGTTATAGGCCAAGGCCGCCGGGGTCCAGAAACATGATCACCTGACAGGTTTCTGTCACCCCACTGGGTCATGGTTTCCTCTCCTCTCCTCTCCTCTCCTCTCCTCTCCTCTCCTCTCCTCTCCTCTCCTCTCCTCTCCTCTCCTCTCCTCTCCTCTCCTCTCCATTCTATCATCTATCTGTCCTCCCCCTTCTCCTCTCTCTCTACCCAGCCGGCCATCAGCAGGAGGGTCCCCTCATGAGCCTGGTCCTGCTCAAGGTTTCTTCCTGTTAAAGGGGAGTTTTTCCTTGCCACTGTTGCTTGTCTGGGGTTAGGCCCTGGGATTCTGGAAAGCGCCTTGAAACAATTTTGACTGTAAAAGATGCTATATAAATAAAGATTGATTGATTGATTGATTGATTGATTGATAGATTGGTAGATTGATTGATTGATTGATTGATTGATTGGTTGATTGATTGATTGATTGATTGATTGATTGATAGACTGTACCATGTGTGGGCTGTAGCAGGAGGCTTTGTGTGTCACAACAGGTGAGGTCTGGCTGGGCAACGGGGGTGTGGTGCTGCTGGACGGGTTGATGCGTTTCTCCTTTTGTCTCCGATTGCAGAACCAAACGCGGATAACCTCCTTCTCCATGTTGAGCTGTTCTGCCAGCATTAGAATCTCTTCTGAGGTAGGTTTTTGATTCTGCAGGGGAAAAATGGAAAGCGTTTGGTTTCCCCGAACATCTGACAGTCAGCAAGTCAGAAATCATGACTCCGATTCACAACAGTTAATTCAGTTAATAACTCACAGGCTCTCATCAGTCAAATTAGCCATCAAATTGGTTGTCTAAGAGGTAGATGACATATTGAGTGAAAGTGGAAGAGTGAAAAATATCCAGAGTAGTCTATATTTATTGTTGTAGCAGCCAATATCACACCTTTGACGGCTGTGAAAGGGCGGTGTTATACGTTTTAATGGTCACGACGTGACCAAACAGACACTAAAACTCCACACATTCATTTACAGAACAGCACTGAAAGATTTTCCTGGGCAGGGGCTTGAACACTACTGCAGAGATGTAAATTAGATTTTTATCACAGAACACATTGTGCATCGAAATGTACAGTAATATGAGATGTAAAAGGAGGTGACATATTTTAAAACAACTTTAAAAATAAACAGTTGTATGCTCAAAATGTACAAAGACAAGAACTAGATTACACATTCTTCAGGCATAAAATTTAGACTTTTGGCTAGAATTTCAGTTAATTGAATAATAAGTAATTATCTCAGATATGTAGCAAATTTGAATGAATGATATGCTAAGAAATAGAAACTATTAGAAACTATTAGTTGTAAAGTAGAACATCTTTTGTACCGTGTTAAAGTTACGCTCTAAAACCACTCTGACATTGGTCTCGATACTTGTGCGCTTCTTTCTTCTTTTGCCGGGGAGACCCTCGAAGCCTGACATGGGGTTGGAGATTGAGGAAGGACTGGGCAGCATGCTGTCAACTGCCATGGTTTCTGTCACAGAAAGACAGAGGACAATATGTCGGCAAAGAAATTCAACAGCACACTGAGAATTCAAAGGCCAAAGTATAAGTAAAGGTCAAAATATAATAACCTTTAAAAGAAAAAGCATTCATTAAAGTAAACTGAGTGACAATGTTTTAGAGGACATGTGTTCTGATAAATTTCCTGCGGTTACCTGCATCACTCAACCACTTCTCCAGTAGTGGTTTCAGTTTGCACATGTTCTTAAAGCTCAGGTTGAGTGCTTCAAATCTAGAGATGGTGGTTTGGCTGAAATCATTACCATAAAGTTTTCCCATAGCCACGCCAACATCTCCCTGTAAGAAACACGCAGAGAAGGTATCAGAGTGGGAACCGTATCATGGCCACTCTTGTTTCCATCATGTCACCTGGGTGAATCCCAGCTTAATACGTCGCTGTTTGAAGGTACGTGCAAACTGCTCGAGCTCCTCTAAGTCGCTATGCTCTTCCCCCATGTGAGTGCCGTGAGCCATTTGAGTCAGGCTGGGTGTGAGTGAAGACGTCATGACACCAGCAGACGCTGAGGAAGCCACGATGTTGCTGCCACTTCCACCGCCGCCACCACTGCTGTTGCTGCTGCCGCTGCTGCTCCCTTCAACCACATCACTACTCTTGTCTCTCTGCAAAGTCAGGGAAGAGAGAAAATTAGCCAATATATGCAAAATAATGAAAGTATTATAAATGCATCTATAGAGAGAAGGAAAAAAACTTTTCCCCCCCAAAACTAAGGTAATGTCTTTAAGGAATACATACAAACTAACCAGGACACATGAAACATAAATTTAACCCTGGGTTCCTTCAAAAATTATACAGATTGTCTTGGCCTCAAAAGCAACAAAGTCAGGATAAGTCGGCACAGTTTCTGAAGGTATCAACTAAGAGCAGAAATCATGTGTGACCCCTGCATACTGTATTCCTCATTTACATCCTGCATCTCTGCATAAACTACCCCAGCATGCAGGGATAGCCTGGTTTTCTGTCTGACATGACTTCATTGAAGCTTAATGGAAAATCTATGGCAGCCCTCTGAGTGTGGGGATGCATTCATGCAGTATTATAAAGAAGTCAGCAGCTGTGGGCGTCAGACAAATTATTTAATTTGACATATTTCTACTGCGAAGAGGTCTTGCATTATTAAGCAGCCAAGCTGACCTTTTCTTCGACAAAAACTATTTTCTTTAATGAGCCCCTATTGTATTTTAGTTCACTATTATTAAAATTGATGGAGGAGCTCGGAGTAGAGTCGCTGCTCCTCCGCGTTGAGAGGAGCCAGATGGGGTGGCTTGGGCATCTAGTCAGGATGCCCCCTGGACGCCTCCCTGGTGAGGTGTTCAGGGCATGTCCCTCCGGTAAGAGACCCCCGGGGAGACCCAGGACACGTTGGAGAGACTATGTCTCTCGACTGGCCTGGGAACGCCTGGGGATCCCTCCGGATGAGCTAGAGGAAGTAGCTGGGGAGAGGGAAGTCTGGGATTCTCTCCTTAGGCTGCTGCCCCCGCGACCCGACCCCGGATAAGCGGCAGAGAATGGATGGATGGATGGATGGATTATTAAAAAAAACATATTCACAGACAGATGTCCTCACTTTAAATATATTAAATATATAACCCTGTTGCCCACTTTAAATATATTTAAAATATTATATTAAATACAGTATGAATTATTTAATTCTCTCATTTATCTCTCCTTTATAAAATTTAATACTTAAGAATTACATCCCTTTATATACAGAATGTGTAAATTGTTATTATTCTTTATTTAATTATTTTTTTCCCCAGAAGGCTCAATTTCACACTCAATATATACCAGCATTCAGAATACCAAAATCCATTATATAGCCTGTTTACTATATCCACCTGTGAACAAATGTCTTTGCTAGAAGCTGATAAATACAGTACATGTGATTGCTGCAAGTCATATCTGGTCTGGTCCTCCTAAAGTAGTGAAGGCAGTGAAAGCTCTTCTACTACCTGTGCCTGAAGTCCTAGATGAGGCGGCGTGGTCAGTATTCTGCTTGGGCTTTGCTGAGGTAGCTGTATTAGATTTGGTGTTGAGAGCAAACCTGGGAAAGTAACATCAACAATCAAACATTCAGAACAACAAATAATGTTTTCTTAGAAAGTGTGTCACTCATTCTGATTGTCTCACCCTGCTGTGGTGGCTGTGCTTGTGCTGGTTGAGACAGGAGAAACTGGGCAGGTGTCTGCAGAGGGTGACCAGGCATCAAGACCAACTGTTGGAGCTGCAGAAGCTGCTGGATGTCCTACAAAAACATGCCAATGCATCATAAAAAGGTCAGAAAAGCCACTTAATCACTGAATAAATTTGTAGTAGATGGTCTTTTACCTGGGCTGTGAGCTGGATTGATTGTGATAGGGCCAGCTGTGGTGGGGCAGACTGGACGGTCTGCTCCTGTTTGTGTGACGGTTGTTGCTGTTGTTGGGACTGGGACTGGTTTGGCTGTTGCTGGTTGGCTTGTTGTTGTGCAGCAGCAGCCTGGGCGGCATGAGCAGCAGTTGACTGCTGGACAGCAGCTGCCAGGAGCTGAGCCTGAACCTGCTGGATAAGTAGCTGCTGTTGAGTCGGGAGGAGGGCAGCAAGCTGGAGGAGGAGGAGCAGAAATAAGATATGCAGGCAGAATCAAAGAGAGATAGAACATAGAATGAAAAAGAAGAATCAAGAAGAGAGGACAGAAAGCCAATAAATTCAAGAACTGTAGGAAGAGAAGTGTCACTGATGCTGTTAGCCAACAGTCAGAGCAGGAAAAATGAGCAGCGTCATGTTCGTCATGTGCTTTGGGTGCTTTTGCTGTGTTGCTGTAGTGCAAAGACAGTTGTGACAAACTAGACACACTTCCAATAAAGCACAGGACCAGTTTGGAACATTTAAAAAGTGCACTAACATTTGACCTTGAATAAACTATAATTTATGAATCAACAATGTAGGGTTTGTAATGGCTGCTGTATAAGTCTACTGATGTTGACTCATTATCTAACCCTTCTTAAAGTCTATTGATAAAAGGCGTGGTGATTAGTGGTGATGACTATTTTTGTGGGTCTACTTTTATTTATTTTCTTATATAATAATTGTAATGAATACATAAATGTGGAAATATAGGAAAATACATAAATGCATAAATACATAAATTCTCTTACTCCTGCAAGCTGACTGCCAGCCATCATCAGCTGTGTGTGGTGGTGCTGGGACTGCTGCTGCTGTTGGGAGGAAGGAGCAGGAGGAGCAGGAGGAGCAGGAGGAGCACTGGTGCTGTGGGTCATCTCACAGCTCTCATCACTCCGCCTCTGAAAAAGATCACAGTCAATTACTCTTTTTCTTACACCATTAATCCAAGCTTATCTATCTATCTATCTATCTATCTATCTATCTATCTATCTATCTATCTATCTATCTATCTATCTATCTATCTATCTATCTATCTATCCGCCCGCCCGCCCGTCCGTCCGTCCGTCCGTCCCTCCCTCCCACCCACCCACTACACATACCTTGTCACCAGACATTGTAGGAGGGAGGCTGAAGTGACTGGTTTTCATCATTTGGACCTGTAGGACAAAAGTGAAACAAGTCAAAAAGGAAGTTAAAAGAAATCTATCACACATTCTCAACAATATCTAATCGCAGCTAATTACATTAGTTACATAATCCAATGATAAAGTTGAATGTTGAATACTGTGATTTTCTTTCTATTAACTGCATTCTTCTTCAGGATCTGTGTTAGATCCCAGCAGTGATTGTCGGGGGGTCTTGGTCCCCTGAACCATTCTTTCAATCCCAAAATAGTTACTTCATATTAACACCGCTGCTGCATACAAATCAACTATTATGGCAATTAGACCAAAAGAAACGTTGCTAAAGGAATATTTTATATTTAAGTTAATTGCATTTCTTTATTTATACAATTGGCAATAGTTCAAACACCTTGCTACAGATAAAGAAAACATAGTTGTTACTCATTTAATTACTTTTTCAAAAAAATGAATCAAGGTCTATGGTCAACTGCTATAGTTATAAGAAGGTGTGGTTGGAACTGGACATTAAACAAAGTCAATACCAACCTGGTCATCAGGGCTGTTTCTGTCAGAGTCTGTAAAACAGCAGGATCACTTGTTATAAAAAGTCTAATAATGATAATTATACATATTCAATGTACAATTATTATTTATATAACTCTATTTGTATGTTGGCATCAACCTGAAGTATCCCCTGGATATTCATCCACAGGCACCTCCTCCTCTGTTGCTTTAGACATCCTAATATCTGTATAATTACAGACAAACACAGAGTTTGAATTATTTCCAGTGTTGATGGAGAAACATGGTCATAATATGGACATTTCTAATATCATTTCATAAATTGAAATGTTTTAAAATACCTCTGTTGTGATACCAGCAGTAAAACATGACCTCAGCATTTGGAGCAGGTCATTTTAACTATTTTGACCTGAGTAGTACATTAAGTTTTAGTATATGAATTTTTCGACTAATTAATTTATTTCTTAAGGCTGGCAGTAAAGATAATTGTTTATGGAAATATTTTGTACTGATTTTGAGTATATTTGTACTGATTTTGAGTATATTTGTACTGAATTTTTGAATAGCATTTTGCCAAAAATATCAGCTGTGTGATTATTAAAAAGGAACATTGAAAGATTATCTTCCTACAAAGTTCAGCAATTATAGCAAATATGTGCCAGTAAACACAAAATCCAGTCAAACACACATTCCTCCATAAAAGTAATAAACCCAAAATTAGAAAGCACAATGCAAACTTTATAGGTTCAGATCTTGGAATCGAATTTTTAGTTTTAAAAGATGGTAACTAATTGCACCAAGACTGACCCAAACAGAGCAACCGTTTTACCCGGCAGCAGACATTACTCAGCAATGCTGCTATGGAAACCGTATATCACCTTGTCCCTTATGGTCTTTAATTCTGAGCTTTACCTCTGTGAGTTCTGTTTTTTGCTCAGAAATAAGCTTTCTAAAGAACTCCGCTTGATGTGGAAATAAATGGTGAAGGGAGAGATTTGAGGGGAGCCACAGTAAACAAGCTGCATACATCCTGAGGAGGACGTAGTGATTACATAATTACAATTACACGCCAAAAAAAAGAAGAAAGGGATTTAAAGGCTTTTATAATCTCATCACCCGTTCATCTTCATAGAGTCAGAAAAATAATAGTTGTGATGTAAAGAGGAGTGTTTCAGTGTATTGGCAGTAGAAATATCACAAATAAAATAACACATAAATAAAATACATAAATTGAGAAAAAGAATCAGTAATTAAATAACGTATATAACATTTTGTCAGACCTCCATCGATGCACTTACAACTATTGTCACATGGTGGCAGCACCTTGCTGGAAATGCCGAACCGCAACTCTGGCGTCGATAAGGGTGGCGGGTTATTTTAAGAATTCATCTGAAACCTCAAACATGTTCTTAAAAATTGTTTTTAGACCATGATGATATTTACAAATGTCTTAAATAAATACCAATCCAAAACCTGTTATAAATATAAATCTCAGGTCAACACTAGCCTTTGATCTACAGTCAGTACTGATGATATATTATTTAAAGTATTAATATATTTAGCAGATTGACCAATCTCAGCAATATGAAATATAATAAATTGTATTATTTAATTTTCATATATGATTTTTATTGTAAAACCCTCCACCTCAAACATACATATCATGTAATAACCATCTGATCAACAAGCCAGGAGGCCTTTCCACTCCCATCCTCCATATTACCCCAACCCAGTGGTCACTAGAATAACTTGAAACTCAGTGCTAATAAATAAGAAATATACTGAAAATTAACTTTTGGAAAACAGCCATTGCTTTTGAGTTATGGTTTATCAGAAACATAAAAAACAAACTAATATAACTGACCATGGAAAAAATGATTGCACCACTACAAAATCAAATTATAGACAAACGTGTAGAAGGTAAACACATTAGACCATCTCTAACCAGCTTGATGATCCTCTAAATCCTATAGAACATCTGTGAAAGGAGAAGGAAACTGCAGGCTGAAGATGGTACCCATTAAAGCTGAGCTATCTGGAGCGGTTTGTTCAGGATGAGAGGGTCAGAATTCTGGTTGACAGTTACTGAAGTATCACTGACAAATGTAAACATGCCGAGCAACTAAATATAATGTTAAGAGTGAAATCGGTTTTGTCCAGGCCAGGTCATGAGTTGCTTTTTTAAAAAAAACAAGCAAAAAAAACAAGA
Organism: Takifugu rubripes; assembly: GCF_901000725.2. Classification (NCBI taxonomy): domain Eukaryota; kingdom Metazoa; phylum Chordata; class Actinopteri; order Tetraodontiformes; family Tetraodontidae; genus Takifugu; species Takifugu rubripes. The sequence continues at coordinate 508,468 of NC_042296.1, read as the reverse complement.
AAAAACAATATATTGAACAGAAATCATTGACAATGACAATCTCTCTCTCTCTCTTCCCCCTCCTCCCCCTCACACCAATACCTATAAAGAAAAAGAGAGTGAATGAGAGAAGAGAGGCCATTCGACAGATGATGCATCTGTCTTTAGGGGCTGACATGCATTAACACACGTGCGTGTTAGGAGAGAAAAAGCAGGAGGGGGGTCACTGTCTGAGAATTAGAAAGGGGGTAAGATGGCTGGAGGGGTCCTACACCCCTGTGCTTCCTCTTGTTGCCCAGCGACCCCTCCTTGGTCATGGCTGTCATGGGCTTCTGACAGACGGCGCGTGGGTTTCTGCAAGTCGGGTCGGGGGGTAGGGGGTACGAGCGCCTGAAGCGCCTGTTTGGCGTGTGGATGTCAAAGGTCAGGCACATGGTCCCAGTGATCTCATGCCCCATCCCATCCCCCTAACACACACACACACACACACACACACACATACACACACACAGACACACTAGTGCCTTTCCCACCTGCCTCGTCACATTCTTTGTTAAATAAATACACCGAGGAGGCTCAAATTGCTGCAATGACTCAGAACTGCTAAAATTAGTGTAGTCGGCAGATAAATACCTTGTTTGTTGGTGAAAGCATTAAGAGATAGGAATTGCTTTAATCTTTAGTAAGAAGGAAACCAGAGTAAAAAGATTGAATGTTACAAATATGTTGAAATTTGTAACATATATAAAACCCTTCACTTAAAATAAACTCAATTCCACATATTTTTTCATTCACTGCTAACACCTGTTTTTCCTTAATTCCGACTATTCCACTTTTAAATTTAAAAAAAAAACTTAAGATGTTTTTGGACTCATGACTGAGTTATCGCTGAGTACAATGATAACTAACTCATGTTAGATTTTTTTTCCTAATCCTACAATATCACAGGGATGTTTGATTATCATGGCCAAATCCGTAATGGTCCGAAGTTGTTAGCAGTTATAAATGACCAAGTAACATCTGCATGCTTAGAATTTCAAAAACTTCTTCTAACTTGTGCAAAACTATCCTAATGCATAAAATTAGAGGGTCAAACATGGAGGACTGAGCTGATCTAAACAAAGTACACTGAGTTCTGTCTTTAAACATCACCAAAAATAAACTGCCCAATTGTCAAAACATGTGTAGGTCTCTAATTTGTCTCCCTATAACTCAGCTTCCTCCCGTTCATCCTTTTTGCTCCCTTCGTTCTCCTCCAGCAGTGGTCAGCCGCTACGGTCAAGGCACCAGTCGGGCAGCACCAACACAAGAAATGCAGACCGGTTGCCAGGCAACAGCAGCAAAAGATCATTGTGTGCACATGCATGTGTGTCTGTTGCTCACATGTTTGTGTGTACCTGTGAGGGCGTTAATCATTAAAAATAAACATGTTTCCCTGCTTGTGGGTCAGGCTTCAGTGCCAGGCAAACAAAGCAGTGCACGCCAATGTCGCTATAGGTTTTTACACCTTTAGAACAGTAGCAATGGATTACTCAGCCATTGTTTTTCTTCTTGACATTTATATTGCCTGCCCAATTGTTATTGGACGGGCAATATAAATATGAGTGGAAAATAGATTGAACACAAATTGAACACAAATTCCACAATAAAATTACTAAATCTGAATTTATGTAACCACTATATTTTAGCTTCAAAAGGTTGTAGAGATTCTTTTTAATACTTTAATACTTTTTAATAATGATATTAATACTACACACACACACACACACACACACACACACACACACACACACACACACATATATACTGTATATATATATAAAGCAAACTTTTTCATTAATATCCTGCAAAAAATCCCCCCAGCGTGAGTCAGAAAGGGATCACATTAGAGAGTGCAAACATGCGTTGGTGAACAGATGAGTGTGCACAAGCATTTTCCGAATATGTCTCTAGAGTGTTTATTATATCCGATACACTACCTCTTTCTCGCACCACATATTTCTGTGCCGATCGATTCTTCTGACTCCGACAAGACAATAATCACGCCAAGCTACCTCTCTCATTCTCTCTACTATTATTACTGCCTTCCCCAAGGAGCCCAAAATGAAGGAATGGAAACAGAGAAAAGAGAAAGGAGGAAGCGAGGAGGACAGGTGGAACCAGGAAGTGTAAAAAGTAAGCTAGGTCCCTTTCTAGAACCCCTATGCATGTCTGATGTGTAAATGAGAGATGGAGGTTTAGAAGCGGTGGAAGTAAACAAGAAAGACGAATAGGCCTCTAAAAATTAGATATGTAATTAGACAATAATAAAGGAATATGTGACACATAAAAGAGAGAAAACAAGAAGTAAAAGGATAACTACTGCTACAAAAGAAAACATGAAATAGACAAAAACCTGACAGAAGGTTCTGAGATGTTGAGATAATAAGTAGACAAAATAATAACCTTCAAAATGTAAAAAAAAAAGAAGTGAGGAAGCCCTCCCAAAAAAAAAGCACAAAGAAAATTTGTCCGTGTGATTACGCAGGTAGCATGGCGGTAGACTGAGCACCATAGAGCGGACAAAGAGATGACTGGAAATAAATGGAAGGAAAAGGAGGAAAATGTAAAAATGTTCAAATAAAAGGCATGCAAGTAGAAAATATTCCTACTTAAACAGGACACTGTAAAACCCCTGCTGAGATACCCTTGAGCACGGTAGCGAACCTCCAAAAGCCCACATCAGGCCCAGCGATGAGATGGTGACATGTCCAGGAGTGTACCCTGCTGTTGTGCAGCTGGGCTAGACCCCAGCACCCTACGCGATAGGGAAAAATAGCAGTTAAGAAAAGAAAAGCTTGACCAGCACCTGATGGGGCCTTAAAGTTGCCAAAGGTAGAAACGTCTGTACTCATTTAAACTGCAACTATCCTGTAAACTGTGACTATGATTCAATGGTTTAGGGTGAAAAAGCTCCCCTGGATACTCAGAGCATCTTTTCTTTATGTACACTTCTACACCTATGAGTTCAATAAACAGATGAATAAAAACAGCCCAACAGTTTCCCAGAGATCTATGCCACGTGCCCCAAGTCCTCAGATGGTTACAGGTTTATTGACTGACCCTCCTTAATATGGCCTCCAATTAAACTGAGCACTTATTCGACGTCTTTACCCCTTTTCTGTCCTTTCTTTCCTGTCGTTAAATACCCCATCCCAACCTCTCAGTCTACCTAGAACCCCCCTCTCACCGAGCCCCTTTCTATCTGCACATCTATCTCTTCTCTGTGTAATACATACACTCCCCCCTTCATCTATGACCATCACCCCATTTTCATTCTCAAACTACTGTCTAACCCATCACTACTTATTTAATGCCCCATGAATAGCTAGTTCTGATTTCCCTGCTTTTATTTTTATTTTTAATTTTTCCTTCAGTCAATCCATCACTTGTTACATTTTAACAACCATGAATTCTTAAATTATTTATTTAAACATCATTAATTATACAGTAAAGCGCAGGCACTCTATCAACTCTATTGGCTTTTGGTGTGTGTGTGGGTGTGTTTGTGAGTGTGTAGGGGGTATGTGTTTAGATTAGGTTTTGAAATGGGGGAGCATAGAAGAGGAGGGGTAAATTAGTGTGGCTATTGGAACTGCTCACCTCCCTCCACAGCAACTCATCCCTCTTCAACCCCCCCTCACCTTCCCCATTCTATTTTGTATTCCGCGGAGATGACAGGGGGAAAGCTTTATTGCTCTGAGTTTGTATCGATCGGGGCCCTGTAGTGGGGGTAACCAGACCTACAATCACTGGAGGCTCTTTTGCAGAGACCGCTGCATGTATGCTGCACACCTCGCCCCTCCATTTGCACACGCCCTTGCCTCTGCTTTCTTACCCTTTCCTTCTCTTGTTTTGTACTTGTAAAATTGTGGGGCCTTTATCCTCCTTTCTTTTGATACATCCAAAACATACATGTCTCAATTGGAATGGTAGTGAATGAAATCCACATCATGATGTGAAACACCAGTTCCTCCACTATTTTCCTGACTTTTAAAAAAAATCATTTTTGCCATTTTTTGTCTGTCTTTCTGAACCACAACTGAACAAATAAAGAAAAAAAAATTGTAGTCCTTGGTTCTTTCTGCACTTGTCATAGACATGCCTGCTGGTCCATCACAGTAGCTGCTTTGGACTGTTGTCTCTGTGTTTCAGCTCCTTTCCAGGTGTGTCTTTTAGTGGAAAGGTGATGAATACACACACACACACACACAGTAAACATATTTTAAATCACACGTTGCCAAAACACAATCCCTGGCTGCCAGGCTGAGCTGCTGTCCTGATCGGAGCAGCATCAGAAAATCCTTAATCTGGGAGCGTGACGGTCCTCAGCTCCAGGAGGCAGGGATCAGGGCACTTCAGGCAGATTCTGAATTTACGGATAAGATGGGATGAGGTTGTAGGTTCTGAAATCACCCTGAGGGATCGAGAGGAAGGATGGGATGGTGGATGAGTGGAGGCTGAGTGGTATTTTTGCCTTCTTCTGTGCCTTCTTACTGGCCACATGACCTCTCAACATTCCTTGGGGCACAAAAGAAATCATTTCATGATTTCATGATTCTTTGGGTTGTGGGAGTGTTTGGATTTTAAGAATGTGTATATCTCAATTTTGTAATGTCATATTGACAGGAGTGATCATGATGATATGAAAAGCTTTGAACATCATAAATGCAGCATCATATTGCATACTTTGTTTTTCTAATAGACATTATGCTATTGTGATAGATAGATAGATAGATAGATAGATAGATAGATAGATAGATAGATAGATAGATAGATAGATAGATAGATAGATAGATAGATAGATAGATAGATAGATAGATAGATAGATAGGGGGCTGAACAAAGTCCTTCCACCTGACAAATCCATTTTGTTGGGTACTCTGAATGAATGAATTGCAGAGCCACCCATATACTGTATGGCAGAGCAACACAAACAAGAGAGATGGACAAATTGACGACTGGAGGGAAGAATGGGTGCTCAAGGCCACCCTGCTCTGCCCCCTCTTCCTCCTTCAACTCTTTTGCGCTAGAGTGGCTGTTATCTCTCTATTTTTACACTCCCTCCATCAACAGAGCGCCCTAGACCCACTTATGTTCACTCATCAAATGACAAATGGACCCTCCCCAACACACACACACACACACACACACACACACACACACACACACACAGAGGGACAAATACACAGGTATATAGTATATTTATATATTTTATAGTGAGAGAAAATCACTGTGGTGCTCATTAAGTTAATGAGAGACATTGTGTGTTTTTTGTGTGTGTTTTATGCATTTTGTGCATTGTGTAACCTTTAGCAGATACTGTAAGTGACCTGCTGCCCCACTGCCCCACTGTTTGACTGCAGGGTTTGATCAGGGGTCATTTTCTGCAGCAATAGACTGGTTTCTATAAGTTGTGTTCACAGTTTATGCGAGGATTTAAAAGTGAGAGCTAAAAAATACAAAAAAAAACCCAACAAAAAATGGTGAAAGTATACCTGAAATTTTCATTCATCCTCAAAGTATATTAAAATATTTAAAGTCTGTATATGTAAATTTGAATAAAGATGTAGAAATAAAGACATTTCTAAAAATCCTCATTTTTGGTGAACTAAAGGTAGTAAATCCACACAAATACAAACACATCCACATGCACAATTATAGCCGTTTGGAAAAGAGATAATCATCACAACCACACAGAGAGTAACTGTGCTCTCTGTCTTTGGATGGATCAGATCCATAGGGGGTAGACTACACAATAACATCCAATTTAATGGAAAAGTATATGTTTCGTGGGTGGAATGTGTGTATGTGTCTTTCTTCTGTATACACGCACATACACATGCATGTGGTTTGACTGTAACACATGAAAAGGATGCCAGCATGAGACCATTATACTTTTCACAACAACATTGTGTCTTACCCTGTCTTGCAGTAATCATGCCCTTTATTGTCAGGATGTGTGGTGTGTGTGCAAGTGTGTGTGCGCGCTGGTTGTTATTTACTATAGATGAAAGCATGCTGAGCCAAACTGCACATATGGCACCTTCACAGCAATATGAGCAACTAAGACAATGCTTTCTCCACACACAGCCACGCGCATGCACACGCACGGCCGCCTGCACACCCTTGAACATGCGCGTGTGCACACACACACACTCACACTCACACACACTCTGCCTGGCTGACTGACCTCCCACCATTTCACACCACTGACTAGTACAAATTGGATAAGGGTCCATTCTCTCTGCACCAGCACACTTTTACACACAGACACAGTGAACACATGTACACACATATGCACACTCTATAAAATAAGCTCAAAATGGCCGAAATGCTGTGGTCAGAGTCTGTTTATCCAGTGGAGTTACAGAGCAGATGCAAGACAAAGGTGAAACTTTATTTTGTCTTTCAATTTTTATGATAAATTTCAAATTTATTTAAGAAAAAATTTGATGAAACAGTGAGGGATCTAAAGCACGATTTTTGCTGCTATAAAAATAAACTGTTATACAATTCAAAATTTTTAAGATTTTTTAACCTTTATGTAGGCTGCAAATTTTCAGGGGATGATTTGAAGTTTTCTTACTTATTAACGCACCGATTAGGCTGTTGGAACGTGGGTGTTGGCTGAACAATAAGCCATGTCAGCAGAATCTTTTCCTTCCAAACAGAAATCCAAGCCATTTCCATCTAAAGGCCATTTAATGTATTCTTTTCACTATTATTAAAGCATTGATTGAAGTCACTTTAGACTAAAATACTGGCCTGCTTTAATACTGCATTAGTAAAAGTAAGTTCTCACCTTTGTATTCATTCAAGACATTATTGATTGTAAGCCAGAGTTTCTTTGTGGTACCTTTGGCCACAATGTCGCACGATATATAGTACATTCCATCCATTGCTTTCACTCCCCCCCCCCCCACCTCCTTTATATAGGACTGTACAATTACAGTGTGGCCTTGCCGTCCCCACCTACCGGTACATGTACCTATGTATAATTGTACAGATGGCAGGACCATATGCTATTGTAGCTGCATTACAGATATCTCAGAGGGTTGAAATTCTCGTGTTGATGGGGTGTGTTAATCTCCAAATGACCATGGGAGCATAAACATCAAATGAAAAGATAGTTTTGTCTTGTATATAATGGTTTCTTCTTACAAATTGCCCATATTGCAATTTAATTCATGAATATCCCTCAAGGGACATTAAGGAAACTTTTATTTTTACCTAAATTTCATTTAGCATTTAGCAATTTATATCCTCTCAAATGACTGTGAAATTCATATATCTCTAAGATCAGATAAATAAATTACAATTATGAAGGTGGGGCTTGGTTAAAATAAACATACCCTAAGGTTTGTCTTATGTTTATCCACTGAAAAAGCAGAACAGTCTTCAGTTCATTTTAAAAAACACAACAGGTCAAGCATTTGCTCATTTTGAGTTAATAATTATGAATAATAATTATTAATACTTATTCCTGTTATTAATTGTGTGGTTGGTTTTCTGCACATTATGCACGTGTTATGTTCAACTTAAACTTTCTTTTCCACAATCTGTTTATTCATTCACCTCATGACAAGTAAGATTATTTGTATCTGTTACCATTAATTACATTGACATTAATCTGCAAATCTGACATTTTGCTATAGGACAGAAAAACACATGAACACATTCATTCAAAAGTATAAAAAAAAATAGTACAGATAAAGACAAGTTGCATCAAACTGATCGAAGAGCCATACGTGTCTGATTGTGTGCATTTCTCCATCTGAATATTTGTAAATGTGTGTACTCATATTGAGCCACATGGCCCTCCATGTTTACTTTTGTTGAAAGGGGCACACAGGGTGATATCTCACGGTAATCGATGAACAAGGGGATGGGGGGATGGGAGGAGGAAAATCAGGAAGGAAAGCAGGTTATCTCCTGTCATTAATGGAGGGATTCCCGCATGGAGGGAAAAAAGAGGGAGGGTCCGGCAGGTTGCATCAGGGAAAGACCGGGATTCATTGAGAAAAACACAGCGTGTTTGGCATGAAGCGAAAGCAGACAATTATCTATATTGATTAAAGGCAGCCAGCCAGCACAAGAAGACAGAAAACTATGGCTGGATCAATAGCCAGTTAGAGAGGGAGGGATGTAGGGCAAAGGAGGGATAGTTGTGAGACAGAAGATGATGTGGCAAGGGCTTGCAGAGAGATGAGGCAGTGGTTGGATGGATGAAAAAAGGGAACGGAGGCAGTGTGTCATGAGTGAATAAATACCGAAAATTAGATGAGATGAGGAAAAAAGAAGCAGAGGAAAAAAATAGGGCGGACAGGGCGGCAAGAAATCTCAGTGGACGGGATGAGCGTCACAGTATTAATGAAAATTACAGGTGGATATTTGACGACTGGGCTGTAATATACTTGAGGAGGCTGGTTTAAGGCAATCAATACGCAGACAGAGCCGCTTGCCTGTGTACAAGGATGGATTTTATAGGGCAAAACTCAGGAGGAAGAGAGTAAAACTCAGGATGGAGGAATGTAAAGGAAGCTAGATAAGCAGAGATGTTACAAGACAACAAATCACTCATACCCATCTTTTGAAGGAGAAAGTTTTACACCAGGTGAGGGTCTCCTGCTCACTATTCAAGCTTAACTGTCTACTGCTGATTTTATTACATTTTAGTCATTTACCAGACAGTTTTGTCCAGAGTAATTTAAGACGAGTGTGAATAAAATACCACCATATAATCATGACAAATTGATGCTCCTGTTCATCAACCAAACGACGCGACAGGTGATTGATTAAATATTGCAACTGTCTGTATAAAAATGACCTGAGAAACAAACTCAAAAGTCCCAGCCAGACTGTGGTGTGTTTATTTTATTCAATTTATCACCTTGGAAACCAGTTTTATTTCAAGTTCATGTCTAGGCCTGTACATGAAATGTTCTATACTGTCAACTGCCCACCTGCAAGAGTTTTGTGTTTACATTTTTTGTAAATAGTTGCAACCACTTTCTGTTGCAAGTTAGTTCTGAACAGGGACGAGATCACATGATGATGATGCTACAAATGAAGAGCTGAGTCGGTGAAGGAATGAATCTAAATGGTCCTGAATCACTGTCCACAACACAAGCTGGACAGCTGCTTGCTGTGAGAAGGGAATTTAACCTAAACCTCATATCACTCTCAGGTGTATTTCATAAACTCTGGGACACTGAAGTCCCACTGCTCATGGGCAGTCTAAATCAGAGATGCCTCTCTCTGCATCAGATAGATTTAAGAAGTTCTGGGATATCATGAAACCTTGTACAAATGATAGATGGCCCTACTAGCATAAATACACATGTTTTAAATAAAGCTACAATACTAAATGTTGAGTAGTGAACCCCAGACATACACGGTGTATCAATGATGCCAGGGATTGCTGCACTGTCGACAGTTGTAGTGGATGCAAAACTACCCAAACATTGTTTTCAGTAGATATTTTAAATAATTTGAAGTGCAGGCATCCTACCATGACCTAAAGAACAGAAATATTAGCCAGGTCAGTTTAATCTGTGATGATAAGTGTGCTTGGCAATATCGCATTAATCTTTCCTGGTGAATCTCTAACCAACAGAAAAACTCCTGGATATAAGAAAGGGAAATAATCTCTGCATCTCTGGAGATCCTTAAAATATGATTAAAGAAATGTAGCTAGGGAAAAGTAAAGTACCCGAGACCAATATCCAAACTTTCAATACTTGCCCAAATTCTTAAATCCCAGGTTAATTCTCAGTTTAGGCAATTTCTCACTGACAATATTCTTGTGTGTGAAGCCAGTCAGACTTTGGAGCAGGTCACAGCACAATAACTGCCGCTGCCTCTGTAGCAAATGATTTAATCAATGCTTTGGACAGAAATCAACACCGTGTGGCTCTTCTTGTGGAGCTTTTCAAGGCAATTGAAGTCAGCCACTGTTAGCTCTCAGACATAACAGTGTGTTTTTGTTAATGTTCTCAGATCTGATTTTATGGAGATCACAAGGTTCCATTTTGGCACCTGTCCAGAAAACATCCTGGGGAGGATTCTGCATTGTGTTGGGTTTCATGTTTATGCTAGGTTTACATGATGACTGCTACCAGCTTCAAGTTGATTTCTGTCATTTAAAATTGGTTAAAATGCCAAAACAAAAGGAAAACAAAGTTTATGAAATTTACAAAGGCTCATGTTCACAATGCAGCTTATAACACTTTTTCAGACCTCGCAGGGGGAAACAATCGCACCTGTGTCGGTACAAATACTGTATCTGAACCTCTGTATTGATGACAAACTGTCTTATACACCCCATTTGGAACATCTGCTAAAAAAGCTTAAGTCTGTTTGAACACCACCATGAGTAAAAATTTACTCTGGGGGTCTTTACTAAGCTGAAGAAAGAAACAGCATTGGTTCCAATTAATTCATATAGCCATCTTGAGCAAAATACCCCCTTATCAGCATTGCCTTAGGAGTGGGTACAAGTCACACTTGTCTTCAAAGTGGCTTTTACCTTTAATACACCTGTGTCATGGAACAACCTGGAAAACTCACAGCCTCAGCATTTCATCTGGCATTATGGGCCTCTTGGTCAGGTGTCAAAAAAGAGATTTTATCTCACGGAATTTCTTGGTAAAATAAATGTTTAAAAAACAATGACAGTAAAATCCTGCCCTTTCGAAGTCAGGCTGACATTAAGCTTAAATCAGTTCAACAAAGCACTTAAAACAGTAATAAACAGTAATAACGAAGACAAACTACAGCTTTTTAGGTGTCACAAACTTCAGTGAGTAATGAGCATCAGGTGAATTATGAGAAAATCTGAAACTGCAGATTAATATAATGAATCAACGTTTGATCTGTTTAACTTACAATGTCTGTGCATACATACTATTTGTTTTCACTTTAATTTCTTTCTGTCATTCTCTTTGTGCTTCACTCTCTCTTTCAACAGGATCCAACTGTTGGTCAGTGAGGTGATGAACTGAGCAGGATGGAGGATGTTAGGTCTGGCAGAAATTGGCCTTTAAATAGCTCTGAAACTCACAATTGATTCTCTGGATGCCAACATGCTTCCATGTATGTTTGCCTGCTTGTGTGTGTTTGTGCGGATGGGTGTGTGTCTGTTCCAGGTTGCCAGAAGACAGAACCCTACAACTCTCTGACACCTTTGCCACACAAATGGTCTGGAAATAAACTGGATCAAGAATCACAGTGGCCTAACTCTCTCTCTCTCTCTCTCTCTCTCTCTCTCTCTCTCTCTCTCTCTCTCTCTCTCTCTCTCTCTCTATCTCTCTCTCTCACACACACACACACACACAGATGTGAATATGTGTGGTGTCAGTCAGTCATATGGAATTAGGAGTCTCATCCATATTCTGGCTGAAACTGTTGCATCTTTCTCTTTAGCTGGTGTTGGCATGTTATTTTGAACACACACACGTGTTTAAAAGGAAACATGTCAGATCCTTCTTGTACACTCAGAAATAAGGCATAATATAAAACCCACACACACACATATGTGGGGAAAAGCGAGGAAAAGATGAAATGTTATCATATTTTATAATAAGAACACGTGAGTAACTAGCTTCGCTGTGATGCTGCTGACGAGACACATTGATGAATGACTGAATTCAATTATCTCTGACAGACTTGATGAAATTTCAGAATGCAGAAGTGTGTCAGTGTGCGTTTGCTGAATGAGAGGACATGCTTATATGTCTGTATATGTGTGTGAATGGGAGGGATTGGGGATCACGCTTATGAAAACTAAATTTCAAAAAGCCAGCATTACTTCTGCTCAGGCTTGTGCTCTAGCCTTTGCATTTCAATGTGAGGTGCAGCCTCCATTATTTATGATGCCTTACACCTCAAAACCATGGCCTGCCTCTGTCTACCTCACTCTCTCTATATCCCCATAGTAACCACAACTCGTATGTTTGGTGTTTGTTGATATAGAGGGAGGCAATGGTCGACTGCATGGTTCAGCATTTGATTGGTGATAACATGCAGTAAGTACAAAGCCAAAACAGCCGCGAGGTCCTGAAATCCGAATACTAAAAGTCTCTAATAAAGATCCCTGCTTTGTTGCTCTTGATGCTTAACATAACTTGAAGACACTGTAAAGTTGTGTTGAGATAACAGTGGCTGTCATATCTGCATTGATTGCTTGTCAAAATATTTTTGCATCAGTGTGCTGCGTTTCTGTTTCTTTGTTAGTCTACATAACTGAAGTTATATTAACCTTTGGGGTCAGAAGTGGCATGTCCAAAACTAAAAACAAAGTTCTGCATGTGACTGTCTGAAGCTGCGACAATGCTTTTCACAGATCAACTAATTTCACTTCCTTTTAGCCCACAAAAGGAAAAAAAAGCTTTTTATTCCTAGGAAGATCAATTGCACATGAAGTTAAAGGTTGAATGTCTGAAAAACAGCATCTATTCAGCAACACATCAAAGCCACTGGGAGTGAAGACTGGGAGGACCCAGACAGGTTAACAAGTTATCGCCCAGACAGGTTAAAGCTGCATGGCATTACAGCAAAAAACAATAGTCCTCCCCAGGGATTTACAGGAGAAATCACATCTTTTATTTATTTATCTTTTAACCAGCAGCAGTCTGTAGATCGCAAAGCATCATCACTCATGTTATCAACTATGTAAATGACAGTAAGAGACAATCAGCCCACTTAATCTGCATTTATCTTTGTGGTAATTATTAACAAAAGCCATAAAACATATTTTGGAGCATACTATGCTATAGAATACATATTAATATATTTCTTCTTTTTTTTACAATCAATAAAAATGATACAAACAATGGTGTTGTTTGGATCACATAATGCATTAAAAGCATGTTTATGATAAGCTCAGCTGGTCTGTGATGAATAGTGACATACAACAAATCTAGTTTTACAAAAATCCAAGAGGGTGGTAGACTGTTTTAACTTGAATAAAGCCAAAGTGCATATATCTCCATAATTTAACTTCAAGACCGAATGTATGTCCTTCAAATACACAAACACTCTGTGGCTTTAGTCAGCAGTTGAAGTGCAAAATGAAACTAATTTAATAACCACACAGAGTAAAAAGGATGAGGCTTTTCATACTAGAAGATTTATAGTTTTGGAACGTGGTAGAATCTCCATTTCCTGAATTAGACTTGAACTGACCTCAGTGCTGCTACAATGGTTGGTGTGTAGCATTAGAACATCTGCTAGACATTAGTCAAACACAAGCATTTGCTGAATGATGGAGCTTTCTAAGGGGGTTGTAAATTACAATAGGAAAGAGGGGTACTATCCATCAGTCCATCCATCCATCTGTGTGTGTGTGTGTGGGTGTGGGTGGGGGGGATTCGAGCGTGCATGTGTCTCCAGCCCCTCGGACAAAGGGCCTGCTGCTGCAACATTGCCCAAAAGCTCTGCTGGTCAGACTTAATGAACCTTACCCTGCACCCTACACCCCTCCCCCCACTCCATTTCTCTCTCTCTCTCTCTCTCTCTCTGTATCTCTCTCTCTCAAACTCATGGCTAATACTGACAACACCCCCCTCTTCTCAACCTCTCCTCCCTTCCTCCCGCTTTGGCCAGCACCCACTGTTGTCCACATCTCACCTCATCCATAGTAGACAGTATTGATTTTCAGCATGGAAAATAAAAAAGGCCATGAATTTTAATGCCCAACTGTCTGTATGTCTGTCGCCCTCCCACCTAGCCACTCTTACCCTTTTCTCTCCCTTTCCCATTCTCTTAGTGCTTATCTTTGCCTTCTCTCTTTGTACACTCCCTCTTATGTATCTCTTCTTTTTTGCTCTCTGTCACTCTTTCTTCTTTTCTTGTTCTTTCACCAAACTCAGCCAACACCATCATCTTGCTCATTTCATTTCCTGAGGGAATGATAAATGTAGGTGAAAATAGTGCAATACACAACTGTGTGTAGGCGGACTCTTTATTAATAATGTAAAAATGCAGTAATATCAACTAAAAGCTATAAAAGACTACATTATTAGAAGGATTTCTGTTTGGAGCACCCAAGAAGAACATATTTTCACTCAATTTACAAATTCTTAGCAGAATACTATCAGCTATTTAAATGGCTTGAGTAAATTCTCAGTAAACTGTCAAGGACAGTATTGCTGGAATGATGTAATATCAACAAAGTAGTATTTTTTTCATTTTACACACATTCAGGCAAAAGAGACATATGCCACGTGTGATTTTATCAATATGGAGGTAAATTGCACAGCCGACAAGCACAATGACAAGGTGGAAGATAGTGATTTCACTGAAGAGGAAAGTGGCAGTTGCCATTGATGACTGACTGCCTTTTTTGGTTGCTGGGTAAAAATTGTGATTTTTTTTTGCAATAGGCACAATTTTTTAGGGTTAGGGTTAGGGTTTTTTAGGGTTACACAACATTTATCTCTGTATTCTGCTAGGTCAAAGTCAATTGGATGTTTATGTTTGGTTGATCATATATTGTGATTGTATTATGGTATGGATCGTTCTGTAATGCTGTTGTTGCTGGTTGAGCCTCATCAGAAATGGTGCATTCTGCTGAATAGAAAATTGTAATTTCCAACAGTGAATATAGATGTAATATAGATGTAAAATCTATGATTGACAAGAGAAATGCAAATTATACAGTCTTTGGAGACAAACTGTTGATGATGCACCCAAATGGAATTTGCCTCACATTCTCTAATAAAGGTTCTTACTTATGCTAATATTAAACAAACTAGCTTGAAATAGTGATGTATCAAATGCCTCCATGAGATGATATTATGGATTAGATGCAGTTTATTAATAATGCGCATTCATGACTAGCTAGCATTTAGAATTTGGTTAAACATTCAAAGAACTTTTTGTCATACTGGCATAATTAGATGTGGAATTTCATGATATTTGCTGTCAGATCGGAGCTTAACCCATTTTGACCCCACTGTAAGAAAGCTCTAGATCAATGTGACCTCTAGAGCAATTACAAATAAATGTAAAAAGATATTTATCATACAACTATGATTCCTGTGATCTGTAAGCTCTACAATTTGAAACGCAATATGATACAAACAAAGAGTTATCAGGATTTACTGTGCACATAGGTCAAATAAGCAAAGCATACAGAGAAGATAGGCATGGGTAACTTTGCAGAATTACAGGTATATCATTCCTGCAGTCGCAATTGCATGGATTGTTTAACCTTGGCACACATTCTCTTGTGGAAAACACAAAAAGAAATAACTGAAAATTCAGAAACAGAACACCTTCTGGCAAATCTTTACTCTTTAAGTGTCGAAGTCATCCAGCATTTTCTGTGTAACCTTCAGGCTGTCTCGATCAGTTGGCAATTGGGATATTATCAAAACCCAAGCCTATAATCTGCAAGAATGCCTCAGAAATTGGGAGGTTAAATGTCAAATGCTTAAAAATTTGTTTTTCCACTTCACAAATTCTCAATTTGTGGGATGCTGCTTTTCCAAAAGAAATGTTAGGTGACCTCAGGTCACCAGTCTCTCAATGACAAAACTGAGTATTCAACCAACCACCCAACCAACCATTATCGTATTCATTCAATACTTCACACATAATTTGAAGGACAGTATTTTTTTTCCTCATATTATCTGTTTTTTTTGCTTTCAAAAATGCAATTAAAAGTCAGGTAATGAAAATGTTTTCAACTCACTAACTTGAATCAGAATAGGTGATACCTTTGAGTCAAAATAAAAAGGGGATAACAACGATACAGTATCCTCTGAGTATACATTTATAGAAAATGGATCTGCCGCACAGGAAAAACTGCAAAACATACACTTGAAAACCATCACTCTCATCGTTCTCACTGACAATACACTGAAACACAAGGAACCTCCCAATCCTATTAATCCACTCAGCCACTCAATGTCAAGTCCACCGTCTGTGCATCCTTCTGGCTAACTGACCCAGGCCCCACCCACCTTGACCCTGACCCTGACAACACAACACAACCACAATCTCCAGAGCAGGCCCCTAAATGATGGCGGCAATGGAGCCATGCGACAAAAAGCAATGCCTGACAATTATTAAACTGAATGGGTGAAAGTACATAAATTTAACTAAAGTGTCAAAAATATTTTAATAATGCAATATGTAATTGAAACCCAATAAAATAAAATCTGTTTAGACCTTTGATACATTCTAAAGTGGAGTCAGTATTAATACAGTGTGTTATGAATTGTTGCTTTAACATTCATATATTAAGTAGCAGTACTGTCTTTAGTAAATGATTAGTTAAAAATCTCATTTTCAACATTTAACTTCCAATTAACCATTTTTCCCCTATAGGAAAAGACCCGTTTTTCTTGATGGTGAATTTTTCTTGAATTTTAAACTAACTAAAAAATTTAAAACTTGAATTTGAATTTCAAAAACATAAATAAAACAAATATTTTTAGACAATAATAGTCAAAAATAATGTAAAGCCACTCATGCTAATCAAGCTTATACAGAATTAACAGCAGATTCAGTTACAAGAAGAAATACACAACAATTGCAGCGAACCCCAGTGGCTCAATTACAGCCCATCCCAGAACACCTTTTGACCATTGCCCCCTGCTAAAAAATAAGCAGTCAGACAATGTTTCCTACCACTCCCTGCTGTTGCCTGGTCTGACCAACAGACCCATGGGTGTGGACAGCATGGATTGTCCAAGGACTTGAACTTGAGACGTGACACAACATCCAGGCTGGGCATGGACAGATGAAAGAAAAGAATAGGGGGGCAATAGGTCACTTGCATATGAATCACCAGGGCAGCAGCAAAGGGAGGGTTTGGGTTAAAGGTCAACCCCCAATGTTCAAGGGTCCCTGGCAGAACGCTCCCTAACTGAAGAGAAGACAAAAGACATGGAGAGGGGTTTGGATCCCTGCTGCTCAAGCCTTCACCAGGAAGGAGGAGGAAGGAGAAATTACCACACCCATATATATAAGTGGACACACACACACACACACACACACACACACACACACACACACACACACACACACACACACACACACAAGCATATGCACTATGCAAACACTCTGGATCACGTGTGCCAAGACACACAAATGGATACATATACACAAAAACCATGCCACATTGTCACATAGGTAAGCACACAATTTACATTTCTGTCAATATTTTAACAGACATGACTTCAAATACTAACATTTGGCCATGCCACAGTGATGTGCACACTGTGTTTACTCATGAATGAAATTATGATCAGGCAACAATTCATACTGTGTGTTCAAACTGTCCCATCGCTCGGAGGCCACCGTATTGATTTGGGTCACATGATCATCTTGAGAACAAATTTCAATCTCAGCAATCTCAGGGTTTATATTGCAATAATTACTAATAGAACTACCAACTGAAGAGAAAGAGGAAGCCGATCAAAAGCTGCATGTAATAAATGGTTGATATTTTCATGCAGCTCATACAGATGCTGTGACTGTGACAGGGACTCTGGCTCTAAGGGGGCAATGAAAATCCAAAATGATCAGCACCATTCTGCAAACAACCTGCTGAAGATACAGAAGAACAACCCCAGAAGAACATTTTAGGATGGCTCGTCATGCACTTATTATGGGTTATTATGACAGGGTCAATAAAATATGCAGTGCTAAAGGAAATTCTTTGTTATTTAGGGTTAGGGTGCTACTGGGTGCCTGTATGAGTTACCAACCAACTGCGTTGTCCATCCTCAGCAAGTGCTGAAAACAGCTCAGCACATGCATGTGTGTGTATGCACATGTATGTGTGTGGATGTGTGTGTGTAAAACATGACAATCGTCACTGATGATCCCTCTCTCCCTCAGGCAAACACCAGTCAGTGAGATATTGACATGGATACCAGCTGTGTGTGTACCTGTACCCAGATAGTGATAGGCATGGAACTGCAGTCCCCATGTTTAAGCTGCTGTGTTGCTGAGCTGCTATCACGGCTGCAGTGCTGAGACTTAGCGATAGGAGGATTGGGGCAGGCCGTTTCAAACCCCCAGAGAGTGAAAAGGGAGTGTGCTGAGCCTAAATGCAGAATCTCCTTAGTTTCCATCCCCAAGGGACACACACACACAGGGCTATTTTCATGGAAAGAATCATGCCACCAAGCAGACAACGGATTTACCATA
Source organism: Takifugu rubripes (assembly GCF_901000725.2). Taxonomy (NCBI): domain Eukaryota; kingdom Metazoa; phylum Chordata; class Actinopteri; order Tetraodontiformes; family Tetraodontidae; genus Takifugu; species Takifugu rubripes. Next base: position 490,283 of record NC_042296.1, on the reverse strand, counting down.
TTCATACCACGCTTTAGAGAGGGGGGGAGGAGGAGGAGGAGGATCTTCACCTGTCCCATTTCGCTGTTATGTCTACACTGGGCTGCATCAGCTAGCACAGCCAATGAAACCCCGAGGGGAAGCCATTAAGGAGAGCCTCACTCACTCCCAACATTTCTTTCCCTCACCCCCTGTTTCTTCCTGCCTCCCTACCTTTTTTATATGAAGCAAAGGGCCTCCCTCATTCATTCAATATACCAGCTAATAAGGCAGAATGGTTCAGTCAAGGCCAAAGCTAAAATCCAGCAATATAACCTACCTCTATGTGCAAGCGACAGGAATAAAATAACGGGGGATGGGGGCAGCTATGTCCAAAAGCGTGGCCCCTGATGAAAGATGTCCCTCCTAAAAAGGAACACTGACATATATATTGCTGCTGTTGCCAGTATAGAATGAGCCTGAACAGCTTCATATCAAAGTCTCCGATTGAAATACTGGGAAAGCCTGCAAGAGGACTCTGTGTTCATACATGTCATAGGTGTGACGTATGTATGAGCCTGTGGCTGAAAATATTTGTTTAAATATCTGTATGGAATAATGTCTCTGTATGTATGTATTTATTGTGTGGACTGTGAAAGATCAGAGGGACACGTTGTAGGCTAACGGTTTCTTATAGATTATGAAGAGATTAATGAGACGTTTACAATCCTCTCCAAGACAGATTCAGATTGAGGTACAAGAGGAGAAGTAGTGCACAACGCAGGAGGAGGAACAGATGATGGAGGTAGGGAGGAGCTCCTAGTACAACCGATTAATTTCATTTCTGGACTCTGCTGAAGGAAAAGTAATGAGAACAGTAAAAGGGATAAAGGAAATTGAGGCGCAGTTCTAAACAGGAGAGTTGAGAGGAGCTATAAAAGAGTAAAGAGATTGTTTTGATTCATTTATTTGAGGAAGTGCTCTATGTGTGAGAAATTGGACCCATTAAGATGATTATATGTTCAGAAGTGCTTCTGAGTAAGTCTGACCAGATTGCAATAAGATCCTGTAGATTACACAGAGGACCACTTTTAGAAATGAATACAAGCGTATACAGTCTCTAAAGGTGTCTTTTTTCTGGACGTTTATGCAAAAATAAGTCATTTCATCATTCATTCCCATCCTAATCATATCTTTTTTTCTCTTAAATCATTCAGTTTGAGAATGTGAACCTGGTGTTCTTACATGTGAAATTGCATTGTTTCCATGACTCAAATGCCTTTTTTAGGTTAAGAATGTGTAATAACACCACAATAACGAGGACCCACACACACTGTGTGTTTTTTCATTCTGCCACAATTCTGCCACTTGGAAGTTGGAGAAAACTAATGTGATATCACTTTTGGAGAAAAAAACATCTAAGATCTTAAAACTTTTACTGATGTGAGCGGATGTGGAGATGGTCAGACAGCAGATGCAGCTTTTTATGGGGGGGGCTGGTATCTGCTTGGATATTTGTTGTTCAAATTCTCCAGGTAAAGAAGAACCCTTAATGGGCCGTTATTGAATTACCACTCTACAAGCATCGTTCTGCTCGGTGCGTTCGGTAGAGTTTTAAAAGCAGGTAAAAATACTAATACTAATAATGTTTTGAGTTGTGCCAGCAGGGTGGTGAAACCATCTGAAAGCACTTGAGCTTAATATGGCGAAAGCAAATCTGGGTGAAAATGAGTCACTAGGACTGTGTATATATGTACAACATTTGTATGTGTCTGTGTTTCTGTGTGAGTACTGTGGGTGGGAGGTTGCTGAGTACAGCAGACTAAAGCACTAACCAGAGCACTCAAATTTATTAAAAAGCAACCCCCCCAAAAAAATAACCTCCTCCTCTCTACCTCAGTCCTCTATTGTTGTCACTTTACTTGTGTCTGTGCATAGCATCCCCAACAACACACATCCACACACACACACACACGCACGTACGTACGCACGCACACACACACACGTGTGCACACAACTGATATTATGCCTTTCCACAAAAAAAGTCATTACTGGTTCCTCAATAGGATGGATAACAGGAAAGGAGGGGTCAAGAGTGGAAAGAAAGGATGTTGTGTCCCAATGTAAAGTAACCCCTCCCTCATCCCCCATATGTTCTGTTTCTTTTCCTTTCATATCCCCTTTCCATCTACCCCACAATCCTCATCATCATAACTCTTGGCTACAAAATTAAATTGGTGGGTCTAAATCTCCCCTCTTGCCCTTAAAATTGTGCCGACCACTGGCTAAAGGGATGAACTGGTGTAAGCAGGAGACAAAAGAGATGGAATCCAATCCAACTAACCCCACTTTTATCATCCCGTTTTATTAGCTAAATGTATCTGCACAGGAAATAAAGGACAACAGATCAGAGCATGCAACTGTCACGTTAGCTCTCATTTTTTCACTCAATATAACCTACGTTTGCAAGCATAAAGTCACCTTCTAGTGAATGATGTTTTAAAATTGTTCACCAGAAAAATGCATGGAAACACAAAGTCACAAGGCTGTCATCTGTGCTGTCTGAGCAAACTAATGAGAAGTAGTGTCGAAAGTGGCTTATTTGTACTTTCACAGAAAGCTAAAGTCAGATTACACACTGGTTTTATTATTTTATCACCTTACAAAGGAATACTGAATATGAATATCTGCAGAAAGAGGAGAAAGGTGCCACAAAAACCTTTTACCTCTTAAGCTCAACTACTGGAGATAAGGCATATGTCAATACAATAATGATCTTTTACAAAATATTTCTGACACTAGGCAAACACAGAAAACATTTAGATCCATGCCACTTCCATGCCAGACAAGAACTAAATTAATCCTGATATGTGGCTTTAAAATCTACACAAATGATTTTTACCTGCTCCATCTTTACTTCGTGGTTGCTCCTGATCCACAGTCAGAGGAACAATCTGATACAACTGTAAAATGCAGTATGAGATAAGAACTGTTGATTAAAACCACACACACACACACACACACACACACACACACACACACACACACACACACACACACACACACACACACACACACACACACAGAGTGTAAAACCTAATTATTCTGCCATGACCTCAGACCAGGCAGAAATCATGTGAACAGCCTTCGGGTCTTTCTTCCTCAAATCTCTTTCTGCCTTACAGTTGGAAATGTGCTGGGGCCAAAGCAGGGAGTAACAGTGATGGAGGTGGTAAAAGGAGAATGGTGAGGGTTGTAAAGACAAGGAATGTGAGAGGAATGAATGGGCATAGTGTTCTTTATAGCACGAGTGTGCTCTAAGGAGAGAGTGTATGGATGGACACCTTGTCAGAGAAAGAGTCGGCACATGCTGAGTGCATTTATTTAGGGGGTCACACTAAAAAAAACTGTCCTGTGTGACCACTATTTATTATTTAGGTGGGCTCTTAAATAGTCACATACACAAGTGGACGCACGCGTGCGCGCACACACACACACACACACACACACACACACACACACACACACACACACACACAAGGTGAGGCATCAAAAAAACACCATTCTTCAGGCCCATATTGAGAAGTTAGCCCATCATTTGCACACTGAGATACCTGAACATTCTACATATATGGCAATAAACAAGGACCAACACACACTTTTCTATACGATTGGTGATTACAGACTGAAAGAAAGTGAGAAACAGACAAACACACCAATTTATCTCCTAATGGTCTTTGTGACCATCAAGAGCTCAAGACAATGATGACTCTCCAGTGTGTGTGTGTGAGGGGGGGGGGGGGGGGGGGGGGTATGTGTGAGAAAGAGAGTGTGTGTTTACCTAGTTTCCTCTCTTTCTATATGGGTGTCTAATGGTCTATGGATGTTTCCACGGTAACAATGAGAGTCTGAACTGCAACACGTTAAATGGCAGCGAAAGGGAAGCACAGTTTAGATGACCATTCGTCCAAGGGTAAATTTTTACTTATTATCACCTCAGCAGGAGGTAGCCAAGGACACAAGGTATGTGTTTGAGGATTCACTGCTGCAAGTGCACCTCTGAAAAAGCAACTGCAAAATTATCCACATTAGTTTTGTTAAATAGGCCTCAATTTAAAATAACTGCCTGTAATGATTGAATTAATAAAGTAAGTAAAAAGCCTGTCATATAACACTGCTTTAATTTTATTTATTTTTTACCTTTACTGCCATCAGCTGAGAAATTGTCCTTTTATACAGAGGAGGTAAAATAAATTAATCTGATTATAACATATTTATGAATAAAGTGTTTAAATATAGATAACATATATTTTTAAAATTTACATCTGTATTATATATAAAAAAAGTTGATATCAGACTTTTTCCTCTTTACTTCTTAGCTCTCCTACTTGAAACTACACCATAAATATCTCCACATAAATATCACCCCCCTCAATGCATGCCAGAAATATAATTTCTACCTTAATCAAATCATGTACAATATATGATAATAAGAATTTTATTTCTGTCAGTTTTCTATTGATTATGGCAATAACAAAAATCACACATTTCTGATGTATTCAACTTGGACTCTGGTCTTTGTTACAGCAATTCAGTTTTCTAAAGTAGTTTTCATGTCAATGGCCAGTTTCGAGGATTAATACATAAGTATTATAACATTCCTGTACTTCAGACAGCAACAATATAAAAAATACATTCTTTGTGTGTGTGTGTGTGTGTGTGTGTGTGTAGGTGTGTTTGCATGCACATGGGGGGACAAGTAGTTGATTCATTATTATATGTTGAGGTCAGGTATAGATCTGTCTGGTGTTTATGTGGAAACCACAAGCAGCTCATAGCTGCACATTGTGTGAGTGGTTTTAACCTTCCACCACTATTGATTAGGCAGCCCCGACGACTCGCCGTCTACCAGATTGGTGTGCATATCAGAATGTATGGAGAGATTGACTGAATATCTGTTTCGACATCATTCTGGATGTGTAGGAACTCGACAGTGCACGTGAATGTCCTCATGGATCTGATTTAAAAGGGGGCAGCATTCTTGGTGAGTCCCGGTGCTAACGTGATTGCGAATGACAAAGCGTCCGGGAGGGTTTGTTAGCTCCATAATGGGGAATCAATAGACACAACACAGATGTCAATACAACATGCTTTATTGCGTTAAGCTACCTCACCCCCCACCCTGGGCTCAGCACACAAACACACTTCTATCTTTGTGAGGACTTTCAAAGCCACAATACATTCCCCCAGCTCCATGCTCTAATCTTAACCGTCCCAACTAAATGCCTAATCTTAATGCTAGCCTAAACCTAATTCTTACTTCAAGCTTAAAACCATATCTTAAACCTCAGTCCTTTGAAGTTTTGAGACATGGTTTTCATGTCAAATTTTCAAGTCAAAATGTCAAAATGTTTGGAACGCATGTATTGGTACTCAATATGTTGCAAGTACAAGAACACACACACACACACACACACACACACACACACACACACACACACCATACACTTGGTTTTAAACATCCAAACATCCACAGCATTAATGTCCGGAGAAAAAAACTTTTAGCAGGAAGAAACATTGAGCCTGACCAGGCTCGTGTATGGCAGGGGACCCCCTGCTGATGGCTGGTCAGGTAAAGGAAGAGGAGATCAGGGCAGAAGAAAGGAAGAGGAACAGAAACATGTCATACATGCTAAAATGGAGGGGGGTTAGTGTAGCTATAGGGTCAGCGATGCCTGACAACACATGATGAACTGGAGAATATCAACTCATAAGTAGGCAGCTTACTCTCCCTTTCCATTTAATAGTGTATACGTGCATTTGGACAATGAAAGTATCACGTAGACAACAGTATTCCAGGAGGATTTCACAATGGTGGCCATAAAAACACCAGTTCTATTTCCTTTGCTGTGGTGCAGGAAGTTAATTCAGGAAGACTATTTCAACCCATTTTGTACATGAGACGAATTTACCCCTCTTATGGTCTTCTAATTGACTGTTACAAAGTTCAGCAGGATGAAAATGTAATTAAACTACTGCAACTGCTGGCAATCAATTGAATAAATGAATCAGTGCGTAAGATTTTCTACAACCCTCAATACATCGACAAATTCTATCTAGCAAGTGTTGTTTTATTGTGCTGAGGTGAGGCCAGTTGTCTTACAGTAGCATTAAAGAGAGGAACCGACAAAAACCATAAGCTGTCAGTTCAGAGCCGCTGTAAAGCCAGTGTCTGCTAACGTCTGCTGTTTAGGGCCAATCTCTCCCCTCTGACACTAAACCTTACACTTCCATCCTGTTCACACACACACACACAGGCACACACACACACACACACACACACACACATACACACACACGTGCATGTAAGCACACACATGGACCCCCCCCCCCCCCCCCCACACACACACACACACACACACAGGTAATCATATGGATGCACACCTGGTCAAAGGTGTGGATCGGAGAGAGAGAGAGAGAGAGAGAGAGAATTGTGGGTAACAGACTTAGCTAAAGTGGCTTATGTGAGAGGGCCAAACCACACCAGGAAAATCCAATTCAACAAGCTGCTGGTCCACCGGGGAACAACAGAGAGGGAGCAGAGTTTGCATTTTACTGAAAAGACTCCGGTGTCAAGTGAATCCTTCACAGAAATGAAAGAGAATGTGAAACAGAGGAGATTCTTTCTCTCAAGAGATTACAAATAAAAGAATGAGAAAAAAAGAGGGAGAAGAGGAAAGAGGAAGAGGAAATAAGGGGCGAATGCTGGCCTTTGCTCTGCTACCAAGTTTATTTCTCCCTTTTGTGTCAATTGCTTATCCCGCCAATGTGTTAAAAAGGTCAATAACAGGTGGAGTCTGGACACATGGAGACAGGGGAAGCAGCAGATACATGGATAACGTGGAGAAAATCAGCTCGTTTTAGGCTTTCTCCTCCTGTAATGACTCACTATTTTCCAAATCAATTTATCAATCTATGCATCCATTAATACATTCATAAATAATAATTGAATGAACAGTATGTTTCATGTTCCAAATTTGAGCAAAATACTGTATATAGTTAATACATGGAAAATGATAAACAATACATTAGTAATATTGTAATTCTCTTCTATATGCATGCATTTTGATCACGAATGCTGACAAATGTGGCCATATTGTAATTTATTTCATATATTCCCTTTCTTTGTCTAACTTGATGACAGTTTCTTGTTAGTTCTGCTATAAACCCACCAACAGTTTCACATTCACAAAATTGAAACATACATTCGCTCTAAGAAAACATCCACCTCCACCAGCTCTTCTTCTTATTCTCTTTCATAAGGGACAACACACACACACACACACACAAACACACACACACACACACACACACACACACACACACACACACACACACACACACACACACACACACACACACACACACACACACAGATGGATATTTTTAATTAAACCCTCCACTTTTTACTCCTGGACAATAACTGATACTTGCAAATGCAAGATTTTGGAATTTCTGACAGTGTGATGTTGTGTGATAGGTGCAAATTCTCTGAGCCAGAAAGAAAAATCCAACTAATTTCCTTAATATGTTGTTGTTAGTTAATGTCAAAAATGTGCTCTGCTGCTGGTGTTTTCCTTCACAAATAATGATCAATTTTAAGTTAGATGGTTCAATGACAAATCCACAAGACTGAAATCTCCGAAAATTTATGAGTATGATTAATTTGTAAATTGTCACCTCAAACCAAACTTCCCCTCTGGAACCAGTTTGATTGGGCTCCTGTCATAGATCAATAAGGTTTGATCAATGGATGACCATGAATATTCGCCCCTAAACTGACCGAGACTGAAGGAGAGGAAAGCAGTGAGGAGAGAAGTCAGATGGGATGGAGGTGGAGTAAGTTGCATGTAAGTTTTCTAATTTATTGTCACCATATATTCAGTCAATATTAGCAGGGATAAAGGGAATTTGCAATAAATGCAACTTGCAGATATTTTACACATTTTTCCTCCAAACAAAACAACTTTTCAGGCGTTTTTCACGGCAAAACCCGATAGTGTGAAGCAAATCACAGATAAATCCCATAGATAAAGACATGAAAGGCCAAATCTAGCAGCTCCAAGATGACTTCCACTAATGGAAATTGTGTGAGTAATATAAATACATACAACTTGTTCTTTATCTCTTTTTTAAAGTTAATTTCTCATAGATTCTTATATGAAATCCCTGTAGACTGCTGGAGAGATGATTTTTTGTGGTTTAGTTGTTGACACCTGGAGGTGGGGGAGCAACTTACCGGGGCTGGATCGCGGAGCCAGCGAGGACTTGAGTTTCCAAGCGCTGAAGTCGGACGCTGATCTCTGAAAGACGAAGGGGACCGGCAGGGGGACAAACATGGTCCTCTGTCGATCTGAGGGCCGTTGGGTTTCACTTTATTTCGTTCTTTATCCGTCGTTTGTCTTGGTCGGTCTTTGGCCTTTTCCCGTTTTTTTTTCTGGCGCTCTGCGTGGGAAGCTCTGCTGGTTTAAAATTGGTCTTTGGCTTTTAGGACTGGGTTCCGACTTATTCTTTTCAGGGTCACATCTCTCTTTCTATTATTTCTTGAGATCTGGGACACAGATGAGTGATGCAGGTACTCGTGTCAAACGCGCAGTGATGTGCAGAAGATGCAATCCCAGTTTTATTTGTTTGTTTTTTTGGAATCGCATCTAAAACTAAAACTAGAGCTGAAAAGAGGCTGGATGAGGCTTCATGTAAATGTCAGCTGCTCTCCGCTGGTTACAACACTGACACAAATAGACTCCATTTATTCGGACAGCTGTGCGCAGCTCGCAGTGGCTCCTCTCTATTCGACCGGCGGGATTTGCTTTGGTTTAGCTTTTGGAAAAATGATTCATCCCGTTACGCTGAAAAGTGGATAAACAGTCCGGTGGCGAATGTTTTCTACACTGTCCACTAACGGCAGACTTCCTTCTTTTTTTTTTGGTTCCAGTGAAGATGTGGTTAATAGCTGGCTGCGCTGCGGGGAAAATACATGGAGGAGAAAACCCCAAAACACCACGTAGTTTAAAAAGAAACCAGAAATAATGAAATAAAAAGTAATGCAGGCACCTCCTGTCTGACTTTCGCTCCTCCCTCTTCGCCCGTCGTTGTTTCTGTCTCCTCTTTCTCTACCGTGGCATTTCTATTAAAACAAACTCAATAGATGGATAAATGAGTGGATCCATGGCCGTGGACATACACCTGCCCTCTGCTGTCCTCCCTCGGAACGCTGCGCAGCGCGGCGAGGAAAGCGCTTCTGCTTTTTCTGGGAAGTATTTTCTTTGGCTCCTCTCCGCCATCCGCTGATGCCCCCCTCTATCTTCCTCTCCAGCCTCTGTCTCCGTATGTGTGTTTCCGTGCGTGTGCACGCGTGTTCCTGCTTCCCTTCGCTTATTTGTGGAAGCCGGTCCGACACCGCGCAAACCTGAAAACACTTTGGTGGAGAGAAGCTCTCTGGACAGACGGCAGATACGCAGCACCCCTCCTCTTCTGCACCCCCTCACCCCTTTTTCCCGACCCCTCATCCCACCCCTCACATCATCAGATGAGGCATGAACGTATATGCACATTAATAGCGTAGAAAACAATGTGGGTGAGTAAAATATCTCATCCATAAGGCATATTCAGATACCCTCTTTCTTGCTATTTCAAACGTCGCACGGATCGCACACAGATCCATTGTATTGATCTTCTGATCACTTCATTATAAAGCCAATGATCACATCATCGTCAGCCTCGGAAAAATCGATCAGCTCTTCACAGCGTGCGGAGGAAAAAAAAACCAAGGAAGAGGTTTGGTGCCGGCCTTGATGTATATTTCAGCACCACTATCTATTATATAAATGTAGGTGTGCCTGGCCTATGCAGGGTCATCTGCAGCAACCCTGTTTCTTGCTGTTAACCCCACAGAGGGGGACAATCAGCGAACATGCTTAAAATAGAGGTACAATGTCCAACATTGGGACTTTTCCTTAAATTGAGAACTCTGTAGTAAATATAACTGTAATAAAACTCCAACAAAACATAGCCCACTCCTCTCCTTAGATTCTGTTCAAAATATGCAAATAAATTATAAATAAATTATGGATAAAAAGAAAAAGAGACCCTCTCGGATCCAAAAAGCAATGTTGTTGCACGACTTTTCCTTTTCTCAATAAGCTTATAACACTATTTTACTGATTGCCGTTGCATAACAAAGGTGTAAATTACTATAACTACTAGTATTATTGCTTCTGTACATGCGTCATGTTTGCTTGTTTTAATATTTTTGTTTGCATGTTAGTTGTTATTACTAATATTTTGTTAATGTGTTTAACCCTACCCTTAAAATTCTTATGATCAACCTCATAAAAGAGTCAGGAATTTGTAATACACTATATATTTTGGTCACTATATCACATACTGTATATTGGTGAAGCAAGTCAAATTGTTGAGTTTCTCAAAAGATGTTTCAGTTTGGAGGGTTCTTGTACTGTTGTGTCAGTTGTATCTTTTGCAGAAAAAACATTTTGTTGTGAGAACATAAAAATATTTGATGTAACATTAAATATAAAGTGCCTACCACATTCACATTCATTATTCAACCATGAACATTCTCCCATTTGTAAAAGTATTTTCTCCACTAATGCACATTTGTTTTGTGCTTACTCTTTTTTTCCAATTGGTTTCCAAATGGCTTGACTACATTTTCTTCTGCTGTGTCATTTGTTATAATTTCGCTTATGTTATGTTTGTTATTCTTTCGCTTATATTTAATTACAATTCTATGTATTGCTATTATCCTAGAGCAGCTTGTCATGTCATCATCGGCCAGGCACACCCCACCCCACCCCCAAACACACACACACACGGCACCTACAACATAAAAGCCCACTCCCCATTGGCAGATGACATCTGTGTGTCCAAGAGCAGAAGAGGGAGGAAAAATAAAAGGAGGAGGCCAGTTCCAGAAACGACCGTTGTCCGTCCGTCAGAAGCCCCCCTTTCCTCCAGTGGGGGCTGAGAACAGAGGAGCCCGATCCAAACTCCTTTCAGACAAAAGCAATTATTTCTTGAAGAAGAGAGTGTGTTTGTGTCCATTGCAGAGAAGGAAGGAAGGTGCGCACGGACATGCATGAGAAGTTAAAGAATTTAGCACATAAGGTGCTATAATTCATGTCCTTTCAGAGAAAGGTTCCACACACTGCTATTGTTTTCACTTTGTCCGATATGGTGTCCATGTTTTTCAAATTGGTCCTGACTCCCCAACACCCACACAGAAAGGACTTTAACTTCACAGTCACATGTTTGTTGCTACATTTGGGATGAAAAGAAAATGACAAAAGAAAGAGGTTATGTTTATATTCAATATGGGAATTTTTCATATACATACACATCCACAAACACATCCTTGTGCTTCTATCTTTGTGAGGACTTGCAGACACACAATGCACATAATTACCCAGCCTCTTAACCTATCCATTCTCACTAGCTCCCTAACCCATATCAAACCCTGTCCAGGAAGAATTATACAAGCACACACGCACACACACACACACACACACGCACACACACACACACACACACACACACACACACGTGTGCGTGCATGTAGCGCACACATGGAACCCCTCCACCCCCCCAACCACACACACAAACCTGTTCAATACACCAAAGGAGGTGCAAGCCAGCTACTAATGATGTCATGTTGTAAAATGTGATTCAACAAAATGTGTAGCCCCATAGAGACACTAGCACACATACAGGCTAACAAAGCATACACTAATACACACTTTGAATCATCTGTCTGTCTGTAAATTGAGCATATTACAGTGGTGAATGCACTCTTCACACACACAGGGGCAATGTACAGTCTCAAGTCAACAGGGCAGCCATGGCTTCTTGACTGTGGAGGAAACCTGTGGTGAACCATGGAGAGAGAACATGCCAGTTTGCTTCTATGTCTGTCAGTCTTTCTAGTCTCAGCCTGACTAAGGAATCAATGATGACAGGTTGTCAATAGATGGGTCTGAACCCTGTCAATATCCTACCTACATTTCCATTATTCCTCTTTATGCCACAGAGGACAAACATGGAGTAAAATATGATCCTGTCGATGTAGCACCTTGATATGATCACTGAGGCAGATCAATGCTTACAGCTCAGGAGTTCCAGACTACCTAAAGTGTGCTGGAAGTAACAATTTGTGAATAAGACTTTTTTCTTAATTAATAGACAAACCTAAAACAGAGGCAAATCTGCCAATGCAAATCTTTCATATTTCATACATGTTCTGCATCCTGGGGATTTAAGATACAAAAAATAAGACAGTACTGAACTATGGGAGGGGAAAGGTTTCTAATTTTTACTTTATTTTAAAATAATCTATGTTTCACATGCTGTGGTTTTATATAGAAGTTAGTGGCACACTTGTATTCATTTTATATGTGAGGCAGCACAGAAGCAATTAGTCTAAGACACACATGAAACATATTTTTCTCACTTCATTTAATTTAAGTGAATTCAATTTATTTCAATTCAATTAAAAGGGCTGTATTGGCATTGAAAAACATATTTACACTGACACCACAAAGATCAAATAAAGAATGATTTATAGTGATGGTTTTGTTCCCTTTAGTGGGTTGTTGTAGTGCAAAAAGATCTCGAGCAGGAGGCAGCCCGGGGGGGAGGCTCACAGTGCTGTTCAGGCTGCTTGCGGTCCATTGGATCATTGGGTGTTGTATTCTGTAGGCTATCCTTTTACTGTCACCACAGATCACACATCTTGCTGCTGTTATTGCACAGTGCTGCATTTCACCCATCCGATATGGGGGTTTGTTATGGCTGCTCATGTAGTCAAAGTCTTTGTGATCTGAGGGATCACAGAGGTCTGGTAGAGTCCTGGTAAAGTTGGTAGAGTCTCCCTCTCTCTCTCACTCTCTCTCTCTCTCGCTCTTTCTCTATGTGTATATGCATATACATATACACACACATGCACACACTCACACATATATATGCATATACACACACACACACACACACAAAGAAAAACATTAGTAAAATAAGTTTTACAAAGTTTTCTTTTTGAAGCAAAGGGTATAAATTATATTCAAATCCAAAAAGATTTCAATTATTCCATACAAAAGATAAGTGCTTTTAAATGTCTAGAGAACATAACTGATTTCAATCTCCATTGTTCTATTTGATGAATATATATTATGAGACCCACTACTGAACAGAATGTTTGTCTCTCAATGCTTGTATCTTTGTCTTTCATTTAATATCTCTCTCTCTCTCTGTCTCTCTCGCACTCACACACGCACGCACGCACGCCCGCACACACACAAACACACACACACACACTTGGCTTGTGTAGTGTTAGAATGGGGCAGTCACAGAGTATGTGGGTAGATTTAGAAGCAGGGGATCAATGAGAAATGTAGAAATCAATGCACTTAGCAGTGTGAAATCAATGGGGCCTAATCGGGATGCCGATGGCACAAGTCAAAACAATTAAGAAGGAAGAAAAATGTTTAACAACCCCCCCCACCAGCTCACTCAATGCTTACACTGAGGCCAAGCAAGAACGAGGGAGCAAAGGGAAGAAGCAAAGTATGTTCAGATAGAGTGGATATTGTGACTGTTGAGAGGGATCAGAAGGACATTGATTACTGAGCTACCATGTAATAGATTAAAATTTATCCAGTGCTTTATGGTTCTGCAAACACGGGTGCGAAGAGACAGAACATGATTCCAAAGATAAAGGTCACACATTCCATACGTCAAATTCACTATTAAAAATTGGTGTGTATATTTATATTATTATATTTTGGAATCTATTCTTTTTCACCATGTAACGTATGACATTTTTCAAATGGTTTACACCAGACTATTTTAAAGCATCTGTTTTCCCTGCAAAGAAAATATCATAAACACTTTTTTCGTAAACAAGTGTTTTTGGACGAAGCATCGATATAAAAGAGGATGAATGCAGTGACAGCCAGCCCCTCTGAGAGGAACACAAGCAGTTAAATGTTAAATGCCTTCTGAAACTCCTACAATCTGTCAATAAACACATCTAACTTTATTAAACATATGGACAAGGCCACAACATGACACTTGTACAGCTAATGACACACATGAAAAGGAGAAACAGAGAGAAAATATAGGAGAAAAATAGAAGGAAAGTCAAAGTAAAATATCCAAGGTAGTTTTCTCTGGCAACTGGACTGGGTTTCTTCTCTTGAAGACGTTTCGCCTTCTATCCAGAAGGCTTCTTCAGTTCTGAAATTGCTGGGGAGAGAGCTTGAAAATATATAGCCCCTGTGGACCATTTGCATGCTAATGATCTGGGTGGTCACCTGAGAGTCGTTGGCAGGGTCGTTGGTCGGGTCGTTCACCTAGTTTCTGTTGAGGTGTCTCCCCTTTGTTTGCTGGTAAAGTAAAATAGAAAAATAAATGTCTGATTGTATAATTAAACAGCATGCTGTAGAACAGCAGTTTTGTCCATGTGTATGGCTGCATTATTATAAGGTGAGAAGGTTGATCTGGGGCCAATCAATAGCAGCAGGTTCACTTGTGACCCCTGAGTTCCTCCTGGCTTGGCTGGCAGGCTGGAAATCAATGGGCTGTGCCAATAACTCAGGATGGTGTGTGGATTAGTGAACTGTCAACTAATCAGAGAGTTACTGAATCTAACACCACACCTATTAACCTATCGACACTTGGCAATGACACACTTTTATAACATATATACTGTACATATATATGGAAAGGCCCCAAAAAACCCTCCTGCTCTCTTCCTCAGTCCCCTGTTGTTGCCACTTTACTTCTGTCTGCGTATAGCATCCCCAACACCACACACACACAGAAAGACAGACAGACAGACAGACAGACAGACAGACAGACAGACAGACAGACAGACAGACAGACAGACAGACAGACACACACACACACACACACACACATGTGTCTTCTATAACAAGCAGAATCTCCGATCTTTTTATATTCTCATGTTCCTCTCGTGTGGTACTGCAGGCTTACTCTGCGTCAAGGGCACTGGTTCATTTTTACATTATTCTCCTCTATTCTTCTGTCCCTTTCTACATTTTTGGAGGGAGTCAAAAGAGATTATTTGGGGGAGGTAATTCCATTGAAACTCCTCTGAAATAACTTGACTTGGCATGTGCCTATACAAGGCTATACAAAAGACTCCAGGAATACTATTCAGTAATAGGGTAAAGGAAAAGGAGAAACCAGACAAAAGCCTGTGTGTGTGTGTGTGTGTGTGTGCGTGTGTGTGTGTGTGCGCACGCGCACACGTGTGTGTGGGTGTGCGTGGGTGGGTGGGAGTGGGTGGATGGGGGGTAGAGGGGTTGTAGTGTAGCCGAAATGAAGGTGAAGTGAGTGAATGAAATCACCTGACTGACAGACTAGATGGCTACCAAGAAGAAAAAGGAGAGAGCCCACAAGAACATGAAATATTACTTTGATGCCCAAAATTTTAAAATCAACCCATGATTGATTTTCAGGTGTGTGTGTGTGTGTGGGGGGGGGGGGGGCAATAACAGAATCAGGTAGTGAAGAATGAAATTGATTAAAGGACTTATTTGTCCAATTTAGTAGCATTCTACATAAAATGTAATGTAAATGTACCCTGTGCAGTTTAGTGGAGAAACAAAAAGTAATTTAATTTTCCCGCCACAAACCCCACCTGTGGAGCAGTTGAAGACTAGCATGTCAACATGAATTAATGATATTTAACATTTTCTACATTTTCTAATGTTTTATGATTGTGTTTTTGGGCGCTGCAAAGATTAATTTCAAACGTCTGATCACAGAAAATTGGTGTGCATAAAACAGCGACTCCAGAAATGACAGGCAAAGCATTGGGGCAGGTGCATGCACACTGCAGCCAGGGAGAAAAAAGACAAAAAGGGGCTAAAAGAAAATCGAATAGAAGAAGATTACAGCATTGTGACCAATGAGAGAAAGGGAAGTTGTGAGGGGGGTGAGCATGAGGTGGCAGGGGTCCATGGGCCTCCCACACACTCTGGATTAGGAAACATATGCGGTGGAGTAGCAAGGGATTAGAAGGTGAATGAAAGCTGAAAAAGGAAGAGAGTGTTTTTTTGAGGGTGGGTTGGTTGCAGAGTTGTGATGAGCTGAAAAAGATGGAAACACGAATCAGTTGAGCCTTTTTTTAACCCTCCTCTCCCTCTCACATCCTCCCATCCACTCACCTTCATCTGTCCAACCTTTGTGGTGATGGGATTGGTGTGCAAGAACTTGGAGCAGGACGGGAACAAGTGGAGAGCATTGGATGCTTCTACTAAAACTGAATCTCTGCAGATGGCCCTCTCATTAAAACCATGTCAATACGTTTTGAAGTATGGACCTTAGTATTGTAACTGTGATTCCATTTCTGTCAACCAGTCTAACCAATGCTCTATGTTTTAGGAAGAGCACCTGTGTAGAAATCCCTGCATCCTGCCTATAGCTACTGTAAGTTTTATCGAGCACTAAACTTTTAATTCTGTGAAGGTTCTCAGTCATCCAGGTCATGGTAATTAGATGAATCACAGCAACTGGACTGTTTGGGTTCCATGAAGACGTTTCACCTCTCATCCAAGAGGCTTCATCAGTTCTGACTGTTGGGGAATTCCAGATACTTGTACTCTTCATGAGCCATTAACACATTTGGAGCTTCAGTCATCTGGTTGTTGGTTTCTCCACCCCTCATTATGTGGGTGGAAACTTACGGACACAATGGGGTTCGTAAGTGGTCATGTGTGAATGGCCTGTTCTCCTCCTGGGGTTGTTTTTCAATACTCTACTGTAAACAGGTGAGAGGTGATGTCTCAGACCCCCACCTCTGTTTAATGATGGTCTTTCCAGCTTGACATAGAGGGCTTCTTTCACTCCTCTCTCTAACACCTATCTTCCCTGGCCAAAACCTCTATATCTCAAATGAGTGTCCATTGTCCTACAGATGCAGGTGAACTGCTGAGTCCCAGCTTAAGGAGTTGGCTCTTCTATACTGAGCCATGCACTTGTGAAGTGTTTTTTTGGTCTCCCCAATGTACAGGTCTGAGCATTCTCGTTGCACTGGACTGTGGACACTACGTTACTCTGTTTGTGTCTCAGTGTTTTGTCCATTGGGTATACAAGCTTCTGCCTCAGGATGTTGAAAGGCTTGAAATGCACCCAAAAGTTGTGTTTAATTAAAATCCTCCTGAGCTTCTCAGAAAACCCTGCAACATATGGAATGACAATGTTATTCTATTTTTTGGCTGATTCTTCTATGTCTCCTTTGGGTTTTCCAGAGGATTTGATGAAAGACCAGCCAGGGTAGCCTCAGGTTTTGAGGGCTGTCTTAATGTTCTTCGCTTCTTCCTTCTTTCCCTCTGTTCTGGTGGACACATTCTGGGCCCGGTGGTTCTGATGACATCTATCTTGTGTTCCAGAGCACGGTGGGAGTCAAAAAGAAGGTACTGGTCTGTGTGGGTGTTCTGCAGATCTTGATGTTCAGGCTCCCTTCTCCTTCGATGTGCACAGCACAGTCCAAGAAGGCCAGACTTGTTCCTCTGACATCCTCAGGGGTGAACTTGATGTTTTTGTCCATTGTGTTGATGTGTTTCGTGAAGGCTTCTACTTCCAGTGCTCTGATCTTGACCTATGTTTTGTCCACATATCTATACCAGTAGCTGGGAGCAGTTCCTGCGAAGGAGATCAATGGTCTGCTTGCCACTTCTTCCATGTATAGATTGGCTACTGTGGGCAACACAGTTGAGCCCATAGCAAAGCCATGTTTCTGTCTGTCTGTAGAAATCTTCCTAGAACAGGAAATAGGTGGTCATCAGGCAGCAGGTCCAGTAGTGCACCAACATGGTCCGGAGTGAGGTTCGTCCTGGCAGCTAGTAAGTTATCCTGTAGAAGGTGTTTCTTTACAGTTTTAACTGCTTCTGTGGTGGGGATGCAGGTCAAATCAAATCAAATCAAATCAAATCAATCTTTATTTATATAATGTCTGTTACAATCAAAATTGTTTCTAGGCGCATTACAGAATCCCAGGACCTGACCTCCAACGAGCAAAAGTGGCAAGGAAAACTCCCCTTTAACAGTAAGTGAAAAGAGAGGTGAAATCATATGATACCAACGATTCATCCAGCTCTAATATTACATCCATGATGTTGTTAGTGAACTCCTGTGAGTTTTGGATGTGGTGTGTGGTCTTTCCTACCAGAGGAGCTAAAATGATAGCTACCGTAAATGTTTGGCAATTTTGCACGTGACAGAGTTCGTGCTGCTGGTGATGGGTCTAATAGGGCTTCTTTTTTGTGTATTTTGGTAGGTCCATAAATGCAGATCATGGCTTCACCTGCACTTTTAACTTTCCAAAACATTCCTTTGCTGCTCCTTTACTTTCCCAAACTGACCATTATTATTTACCAAGCCCCCACACACTAATGATTCCGACCTACGTCTGTCCTTGCTATTAAAGCTCTGAAATTGAAGAAGGGATCTCTATGCTGTATCAGATCCAAGAATTGAGCAAGTCCCACTCACACAGACTCCTCAAACCCCCTAGCACTTGTTGCATTCTTCTAGTGATTCAGTGGCCTCTCCTTTGGACACCAAACACAGTACAGCTTCCACTCTCCCAAATGACTCCTGAAAATGACTTGGGGCTAAGCCTATGTCTCTGATCTGCTTTACTGTATCTCAACATGGACCCTGGTCTCTCGTCTTTGCTGCCACCAGTAGAAAGCTACGCTTGCCCTGTGACTTACGTCGCCATCCCTAAACCGGGAAGATTTCACTCACCAATCCACCCTGGCTGGCAGTTCCCATGAGACTGTTTCTCTGACCAAGCTGTTAGTTAAAAACTACACCTATTCACTTTTCCAGTGCTGTAACAGACTGTTTACCTAGAGCTGCTGTCCTTGACTTCTCTCTTCATCCACCACACCAAACCAGGTAGGCTTGTGCAAACAACTAATATACAACACGTTGTTGATTCATTTTAGTTGTATGACATTTTCCTGTGCTTTCACACACCCTTTCATCTTCTTCTTGACCAGAACTTCCATATAGCCATCACTACAGGAAGATTGGGGCTCTCCTGTCTCAGGGTGTCCCACAGGGGTTTGGTGTACGGCCCCCTTTTTTCATTCTTTACTCTCTCTACTTTCACTGCAACTCTGACGACATCCAATTCTACATCTGTAATACATCCGTTCCTGTCACTAGTCATCCCACCCTGCCCAAGAGCCTCTCAGGAATAAAATCATGAATGCAATCCTACTTCCATAATCAATCTGGTTGGTGCACCAGCTCTACTATTTAAATTTGTCACAATTCGGTAACAAAACACATAAAGATTTTGGATTTCCCATTATTAAACATGTAGAGCAGACAAATAAATTAAAGGCAAATATATTCTACAGTAAATTTAGGTGATATATTTAGAGATACTGAGTCCCTCAGTCCCTCTTCTATTTCTCTTATACTGTATATCTGTGTGTGTGTGTGTGTGTGTGTGTGTGTGTGTGTGTGTGTGTGTGTGTGTGATGAGTCAAGGCCAGGAGATAATTTGCTACAGAAGCCGGGGACAGAAGAGTGGATGTGGAGACTGGAGAGGAAAAGTGAAGAGAAAAGCAAAGGTGGGAGGAAGAAATTAGGCACAGAGGCTGGAACGGATGGAAGATGTGTCAGCAGCATGGAAGAAAACCTTCTATTGACCATCCAAGTGTCAAGCTCCCCTCATTTCTGTTTTCCCTTAATTTTTTTAACCTCTCATCTTCATGCCATTCTGGGTTCCCAACTTTAATTTAATCGACATCCCTCCAAAATCAACTAACTTCTGATAACTAATTCATGATAACTGATTGTTACTGGTAGCATATACCATCTTTGATGACCTTATTGTATTCAAGCCACACCTGTGATGTCAATAACTTTTCCTACTGGTAAATGTGTGATCAATCATGGGGCTCCCAATAATGCACCTATTGATCATTTCAGGACATATAGACAAATTGAAAAAAATTTTGTCCGGCCAAACAACTGCTCCCCGTTGCTTCAGCTAAATTTGTGAAACCCCCATTCTCAGACACATAAACACACAGACCGATGGCACTGAGGTCACGCTCTGGTGGACGAGGTCAGGCGTCTTGTTTGAAACTGACCTTTGGCCTCTAAGGCACGAGCAGCCTCTTGTATCCTAACCAGGTGGACAACAGCAACCATCACTTGGTGTACAACTATTTTTTAGTTGTGCACTTTAATGCAATGCCGTGACAAACTGGACTTATCTGTTCAGTCTTCCCTCCATGACCCTTTTATTGAAGGTTTAATATCTCATTAACTAATCATCATCAAAGCGACAGCTATCGGGACAACGGCTGACAACTCCATGCAGCTTGCATCTTGTGGGTCAGACAGGCAATGGCCAGATTATTGGGAATCAATAAGGAGTTACTGTTTCCTTGACCGGTCAAGTTTCATTTCCCCTATTTATTAAGGACTATTGGTCAAACGCTGGCTATGGTGCAGTTTATTCTGCGGTCAGTAGTAAGTATGTGATTGTTATTTTGAGATTCCTAAATCAAAAGTTTGCTGAGAACATTTTTATAAAAAGCATAGATAGAATGCAGTTTCGTTTCTCCTTTTTATTTGATGATTTCACTGTTGTGGCAAATAGAGATTAAAACTATATTCAGTAACATCAGTTTTATTATTTGGAATTATTGTACTTCATACTGCTGAAGTAGAGAGAGATGGCAGAGAACCACAGGGGGTTGGGGTTTGTGTCCATGTGAGGGGCTTTTCTCTCTTATCAGTCACCAGACAGTCCTGATCCTTATTTTCCGCCGAGAAAATAACATTTAACAGCTTACAGTTATAGCTTAGCTGGACAACTTTACTTCATAGTTGATGACAACACATCCTGATAGAATCATCTGAAGAGATCATTTTCTGTAATCATATCTTCTACTTTCCATTTACAAAGAACAAAAAAAGAAAAAGATCTTGAAGTCTTGAAATTATTATAGGTTGTCGTAAATGTATCCAGCCAGTGCACAGTAAATGATAGACAAAATTAAAATATGTTACAAATTACAAAACATTCTTCATACTGCTCGGTTCTGTGTGTGCAGATTCCTGAATAAATAAGTATTTGTTAAACAAATGACCAAGTCCATGTCCTTGTTAATCGATGTCAGCTGTCCAATGGCAGCATAAAGTCTCACTAATTTATTCATATTCTATTATGAATTGATGAGGGATTATATGCCCATAACAATTATAATAAATCAGTTGCTGACATTCAAAAAAGTGCATGTGTGAGAAGGCAGTGCTGACGTTATGAATTTGCTTAAGTAGCATGTAAGGCTAAAAATCTCATTACAATATTTAAAATAAGATTTTGAACCTTTTTTATGCAAGATTTACTAAACTTATCATAACTTATCATCATCGAATTATAGGACATGGATACTTATTTATGCTTATAACAAATTATGACTTTCGCCAATTTATGCACATAGAGAAAAGGGGGATTTTTGTGTCTGATAACCACAACCAAAGGGGTCGCCTGATGTGGCTGGCTGACCTCTGACACAGTAGTCTGCAGTGGGGTCAAACACTGAGGTGATTCATGATTTATGAATAAAAACAATCCGTGGAAAAATACAATTCTTTTTAATTGTTAAAAACAAATGGATTTTACTGTTTGAAAAAGTTCCTTTTTTTCTACTTGCTGATTTTCTGTCACGAAATTTTTATTTTTTGTAATTTAAGTTATTTATACCAAAAAATGCGTTAAATGTCATTGAACCGAAATAACTCGCATAAAACTGCGATTACGAAATAAAACTCGAACCGTCCAGACAAACAAAAACGTCGCTTTATCACTAACAGACATTAAAAAAAACCCACGAATGGTTTAAAAGATGGTCTTAAAATAGGCTATAACGTTGGTGCAGAAAAGCCTTTGCTTATGCAAACGAAGAAAAAGTCTGAACTGATGATTTCGTTTAGGAAGCTCTGAAAAGGCCTGCAAACTATGCAAATTGTAATTATTTATTATCAATGACTCAATCTAGGATTTAATTTTGTTGATTTCTAGGCCTATGTTGTTCAAAAGAAAATGTCTGAACTAAAATAAACAGAACCATGATCGGGATCTTTACAGGTCATCAGGCCATTTACATGTAATGCATACATTTTGAAGTCAGAAGGACAAAAATCTTTATACTAGGAAATCCACTGCGTGCTGCAATGGCAAACGGTAGATGGCATTTGCTGCTATTAATTACAGATTCAACGTTAATTTTTCACTTGCTAGTAGCAATTTGCGGTTGGCAAATAACCTAACTCAGAAAGACCGAGAAATCTGTACAGTTCTAACAATAATCAGAATAAATTTGACCCCCCCCCCCCCCCCAGAACGTACAACATTAAAACATCTTTACAATACTGACGCAAATTACAACATTGTAACCACAGCCTAATCATCAATTAAAAAAAAATGACAGTCGAAAGTTTAAATTTAGTGCCGCTCAATAAAGTGAAGGAACGTTGTAATAAAGACAAAACAAAACAAGGAAATATAGATTAAAGATGTTAACCTCTTTAACTAAAGTTGGGAATAGGGGGATCGCGATCGCCTGTGCTAAAGCAAAGTAATCGGAAGATTTATAACAATCTAGAGATCAGAGAGGGACCATGCCGCCCGTCTTCCTCTCTCCCCCTCTCTCCCTCTTTCTCTCGGCCATGAGCAGGTCTTCTCCTCCTTTAGATTGATTTCTCATAATTAACTCAGTGTGTTCATCGATCTTTGGCGCCACTGCCGCGAGATCAGCAACCTCATTATTTCCACATTAACCTCGAATAATCCGAATAAAATGTTACCACGTTTAATAACAATTAGACTCAGGGTATTTACAGAAAAGCCCGCAGCCATTAGTTGCTCTGCGACGCTTTCATTTGAAAATGCAAATTTAGATTTAGTTTCAACCCCCTCCTCCGGTCGGAATATCTCGCTTTTGCTTTTGTGACCATTTCTGTGCTAAATTATGTCCAGATTTTTAAAAAAGTAATAAGGTTTGATTTCTCTATAAAAGTACAGTGTTCATTTGTACAAATTCACCATCAAATCAGTAGCAGAATTAAAAAGTTAATGAGTCGGTAGAAACAAACATCCTCCCTGAGGTCAGTCGGCAACATGTCAATCTGTAGCATCTTCATTCGAGACGGCTTTTTAATTCATGTTTAAATTAAAAATGCAAAAATAACATGTACCTCAAATGTCGACCTTGGTGAGAAAATATCTAATTAAATCTAACAATTTCTCCCACTAAAATAAATAAATATGGATGTGTTGAAGAAAAAAACCCGAATCAGTTTCAGGTAGATGATGGCGACCGGAAACTCCACAACATGAAAATAAAAGTTTAAGATGACATAATAGAGTAATTCAGGGGTGCTCAGAGGCTGCTCAATGACAGCCGCCCCCCCCCCCCCCCCCACACACACACACACACAAACACACACACACACACACACAGAGACACACACCACCATGCGTTTTCGGCACGTGCACTAGGCCCCAACGACAAAGACAAACGGCCCCCGTCCATCTGGCTTTTCAGAGGCATGAAGAGGGGGAAGAAAGGGGGGAGACAGAGAACCAAACGCAGGTGAGGGATGAAAAGCGGTGGTGCAGCGGTACAACAGCCGGGTTCAGCAGGTTCCAACCCCTCTGGACAGCAGCAGAAATATTCCCGAGCTTTAAAAGAAACTTTAATGGCTTTTAAAGCCAAACAACTCCGGTTAATGAGACGAAGCTGCTAATCACAATCACCTCTGATCTGTTCTGAAGACACTTCTATAACTTCACACACTCTTTCAAACCATAACCCCTCTGTAGCTTCGCTGTTTCCATGGCAACGGGATATAGACGCCAAACAGAAAAAGAGGTCGCGTCTGCGTTCATTGATGAGGCTCGTGGCAGACATGAAACTGAAAGGAAAATATACATTTGATGTTCAATTTTGATGTAATAGTGTGAAAGTGGTGAAGGAAGTAATAACTTTGTAATCAAGTGCGTAGACTAGTTTTATGTTATCCAAAGTCTTGTGGATACAGCCAGCTCGTCTAGGAGAGCGCCATCGTGAATAATTGTGAAACAATTTAAACAAGCGTGCTCAAGTCGATCTTGAAAAAAAGATCTACTCTCCCACGAATGTTTCCTGGTCTAAGTTTTGCTCCAGACAGGTTTCTGCCACAGAAAAGAGCCAAGTGTCTGCAGTGGAATTGTAAACTGCAGATTTATTGGCAAGTAAGATGAGCCTCCAACAATAAAACAGAAGGACACTTGTCCATGAAAAATATTTCGAACTCATTTTTAAAATCATGATGATGATTGGTCGATCTACTCACTTTGGTTCCTCTCATGGCAGTAACTTAAGGAGGACTTCTTGCGCCACCGTCTGGTTAAAAAGCCGAGCTGCTGGAGTAGGTCAGGTATTTACTGTCAGTAAAGGTTTTTATTTTTAATTACGTGTTTGGTTCTTCTAAAATGTATAATTGTATTTCATTTTTAAAGTAAATCAATAATAAAGGAATACTTATTCCAGCACAAATACTTGAGTAAGCCCATGTTTATACAGTAAAAAACTCACACAGCATGATTGTCCTGCTGGAACAATGTGCATGAAGACACTTTTTATGTTATTTTATGTTTTATGTGTTCATCCTGCAGGATAATCTACCTGCTATGGGAGGTTTCTCCTTGGATTTTCAGATAGACTCATATTGTTTGTTAAGGTTTTTTTTTTTAATGCGGATTTTTAAGAGATAACATTTTTCTGAAAAACTGATATGTGGTTACTGGAGCTGCACAAGGACCTTCCTGATAACCCCGCAGTGGCCATGGTGAGTATTAGAGAGGAGGGTGCTGTGGATGGGTGGTTTGATGGCGGGGAGTGTGTTGTGCTGAGAGATCGCCTTTACTTGGATTCATGACTTCAAGATCCTATTTGGTCCACTGGCATAAAATGTGAGAAAGAAAAAAAACGAACTCTTGGCATGGTGCTGTTTGGCCTGATAAGATGAGTTGGATGTGAATTTGTAGAGTGAACCGGAGACTGATGAGAATCTCTTCTGGACACGGAGGCATCCTGTTCCATTTCACAGAAATACACAACAGGGGTGACAAAATATCACTGAAACCTTTTAGCTCAATATTACCATGAGATGTTTGAGAATGCTCAAACAATTTTCAGGATTGTAAATATATTGTAAATTGAATTGTAAATATAGGAAGATTGCCTTGCAATAATGTAAGGTCAGCTGATGCATATAAACACAATTCTTCTGCTTATTCTAATTAAAACTAATAATTTATTTCATTGTAAACTGCCAGGACCATCTAAAAGTGTCCATTTATAACAGAATTATGATAGATGACATAAATCACATCTCATGACAGCAAAATGTTCAAACCAATTAGTTTTACATTCCTCACTTTTTAATAAAATTGCATCTTAATTTTGGTTTATGGCAATAAAATATATGTAAAATTGATGCATTAAGATATAAATGTATTCTATATTTTAACTTAACTCAAATAATTTGTAATGAAAACTGAAACTCCAAACTAGGATCAGATAAAATCTATTGAAATTAAAAACCTCTTTTCCATAGCAGACTTGGATAAGATAGATTTTTTAATAACCAATCACTTTTCAGTGAGTGAAAATGATCCAAAGTCATGAAAATATTTCAAAGCAAACTGGAAGGAATCTGCATTATTGTTGTCTTTCAAGCTGTGTGTATCAGAGTGTGTGAATCGTGTGCATGAGGGTAATGTGGACATGACGTCATATTTAAATGATTATCGTCAATCATTTGAATTAACATCTTTTGTTTTGAGTGTTGGGTTGTAGTTTCATATAGAGGAGACCACTATTTATTATTTAGGTGGGCTCTTAAATAGTCACATACACAAGTGGATGCGCGTGTGCACACACACACACACACACACACATACAAACACGCTACACAGCACCATTCATTATTAACACACCCAATATAGCTGGAATCAACCACCCCCCTGGACCTTCCCTTTGACCCTGCGACCTAGGCGCCATGGCAACCCTCTGACCCATCTTGCTGTTGCTGTGGTAACGACCTTGGAGCATGTCTGACCACTACCCCCTCCCTTCCATCTCTCTCTCTCTCTGTCACACACACATAACCAGACACGTGTGCCCTCGCTTCACGCCAAGATGAGGCCCTCCGATCGATATTCTATCACACAGAACAGTGGAGCGAAAGAGAGGAGGCCAAGGGCCAGCCAGATTACTGGGAGGATGTGGGGGGGGGGGGGGCAAAAGAAAAGCTGGGAATGTGTGTGCATGTGTGTTTGTGCCAGAGGAAATGAAAAAGGTTTTAGGGAAGGTAGAAAATATGTGCTGAACAAAAAAGGTTAGTGTGCTGGTGTAATCAGGAAGGAGATTAAATGAAGGTGTGTGTGTGTGCATGTGTGCATCATTGTGAGTCAAGTGGAGCCGCACTGCTCGAAGGCTTCTCCCACCTTATTAAATCAAATCAAATCAAATCAATCTTTATTTATATAGCGTCTTATACAATCAAAATTGCTTCAAGGCGCTTTCCAGAATCCCAGGGCCTAACCCCAGACAAGCAACAGTGGCAAGGAAAAACTCCCCTTTAGCAGGAAGAAACCTTGAGCAGGACCAGGCTCATGAGGGGGACCCTCCTGCTGATGGCCGGCTGGGTGAAGAGAGAGGAGAGGGAGAGGGAGAGGGAGAGGGAGAGGGAGAGGGAGAGGGAGAGGAGAGGAGAGGAGAGGAGAGGAGAGGAGAGGAGAGGAGAGGAGAGGAGAGGAGAGGAGAGGAGAGGAGGGAAGAGGAAACCATGACCCAGTGGGGTGACAGAGGCCTGTCAGGTGATCATGTTTCCGGACCCCGGCAGCCTTGGCCTATAACAGCATAACTAAGATGTTAACCTAATGATTAGACGACCCCCTAAGTATGATAATCTGTCTGTCTATGATAGTAACTGGAACTGCAGAATTAGTAACAATAAGTTTTTTCAAAGAGGAAGGTTTTAAGTCTGATCTTAAAAGTAGCGATGGAGTCAGCCTCCCGTACCTGGACAGGGAGCTGGTTCCATAGCAGGGGGGTCTGGTAGCTAAATGCTCGGCCCCCCATTCTACTCCTAGAAACTCTGGTAACCACAAGTAGACCAGCATTCTGAGAGCGGAGCGGTCTATTGGGCTGATAAGGTATCACTACCTTCTCCAGGTAGGATGGAGCTAAGCCTCTGAGGACCTTGTCTGTCAAAAGAAGGGTTTTAAAAATTATTCTAAATTTAACAGCCAATGAAGAGACGCCAGTACAGGTGATCTCTTTTGTCAATACCTGTCAGAACTCTGGCTGCAGCATTTTGGTTAAGCTGGAGGCTTCTTAAAGAGGAGTTTGGACACCCTGATAATAAAGAGTTACAATAGTCCAGCCTGGAAGTAACAAATGCATGGACTAACTTTTCAGCATCGTGCCGCGTCAGTAGCTTCCTGATCTTTGTGATGTTCCTCAAGTGAAAAAAGGCACTTCTAGAGACTGTTTTAATGTGTGAGTTGAAGGAGAGATTTTGATCAAAAGTTACTCCTAGATTCCTCACAGAGAGACTAGATGATAATGAGATACCATCTAGAGTGATCATGTGATCTAATCTATCCCTGAGAGGTTCAGGACCAAACACCATGACCTCAGTTTATCCTGAGTTAAGGAGTAGGAAATTTGAAGACATCCAGGACTTTATGTCTTTAAGACAGGTCTGAAGCTTCACTAACTTCTCTGTCTCCTCTGGTTTCATGGATAAATAAACCTGAGTGTCATCAGCATAACAATGAAAATTTATCCCATGCTGCCGAATATTGTTCCCTAAGGGAAGCATGTACAAGGTGAAGAGGATTGGTCCAAGTACAGAACCTTGAGGAACCCCATGACTAACCCTACTGTATGAAGAGGGAACACCATGGACATGAGCAAACTGGTATCTATCAGATAAGTATGATCTAAACCAGTCTAGTGCTGTCCCTTTAATCCCAATCACATGTTCCAGTCTATGTAACAGGATGCTGTGATCAACTGTATCAAAAGCAGCACTGAGGTCCAGCAGAACCAGCATAGAGACCAGTCCATGATCTGAAGCTATGAGAAGATCATTAGTAACTTTAAGAAGTGCTGTTTCTGTGCTGTGATGAGCTCTAAAGCCTGACTGAAACATCTCAAACAGGCTGTTTCTCTGCAGGTGCTTCAGTAACTGAGTCACCACAACCTTCTCAAGAACTTTAGAGATAAAAGGAAGGTTGGATATTGGTCTATAATTTGCTAATACGTAAAGGATCCAGTGATGGTTTTTTAAGCAACGGCTTAATCACTGCCACCTTGTAGGACCGGGGTACATAACCTGTCACTAAAGAACAATTGATCTGGTCCAGGATAGAGCTGCCTGTCAATGGTAAAACATCTTTCAACAGGTGTGTTGGGATGGGATCTAAAAGACACGTGATGGTCTTGGATTTCTGAATTAGCGATGACGCCTCAGAAAAATATATAGGGTGAAGGAGTTTAAGGGCTCGTTGGAGAACCTGTATGTTCCCACAGTCAGCACATCTGGTGATGGTCCAGTTGTTGGGATGGCCTGGTTAGCTTTCTCTCCGATAGCTAGAACTTTATCAGTGAAGAAGCTCATGAAGTCTTCACCACTAAGGGAAGAGGGGATACGTGGATCTAAAACACTGTGACTCTTGGTTGATTTGGCCACAGTGCTGAAAAGAAACCTGGGGTTGTTATAGTAACAGCTATTTGTTACTTGTTGGCGTGTTTGTGTTTTGTTAGTTAACTGCACGTCATGTGCAGTGTTGCATGTCAGAGGATGAGGTGCACAGTCAAAAACACAGGAAAATACCTATTTTTCACTTAGGAGACACAAATTGTAAAGAAAACATTGCTTAAGCTGGCGTGATCTTTATATCTTTAACTAATGGGAGATAGAGGTTGCTGAAGTCCATCCCAGCAGTCCCTGTTAGACAGGTTTGGGATCTGGTACCGAGCCGTCACTGCTAGTGGTCAGCTGGATTCGTTCCACATCGGGCAATGATTGGGCCCATGTAGGGGCCACATCTGGGTCATCACAGGGCTGCTATTCTTTGCAGCATCTGGGCCAAATAGATTAATACTGAAATATAAGTATTATTAAGAGTACCTGCACAGTTTTAGAGCATACAAATGATATATTTCTTCTTTTTTCATTTTCTTGTCTGCTTTATCCCATTGGGGTTCACCGGGAAGCTCCTGGAGCCTATCACAGCTGTGTTTGACCAAAGGCATGGTACACCATCATTGGATTAAAGAATGGATGAAAACTAATATAACAAAAAGACAAAAATCTAAAATAAATAAATAAATAAAATCCAGCATAAAAGAAAGTGAAAAACAGCAATAATGTCACTAAAGATGTTGTCACTATCCCTGTGTGTTGAGTGTCTGCATCAGCTGGATCAGTATCATTTGTCTTGTCAATAGGTTTCACAAAACACACACTCACACCCAATGCTCACTGTGTGTGTTTGTGTGAGAGAAATGTGTTATAACATTGGAAAAATTGAGAATGAAATGATCTTTCTCATTTTGTAAGTAAAATATAGAGCACACCCTCCCTTTAGATCAAAACCTTCCTGTTTGAGATTTTAATATCAGGAGTTCTGTAGCTACAGTCAGTTCAGCCAAACTAAAGTTTATAGTTCAGGGTGGTCTGACCCTTTATTATCATCTTAGTTATGCTGCTATTGGCTGATCGGTTTCAGAAACATGATCCACTGAGGTATCTCTCTTCTTATTGTTTCATGGCTACGTGTCCTAACTTCCTCTTCATACTTCTTTTTCTTGTTATAAAAATATATATGTGTGTATGTGCACAATATGTGTGTGGAACTCTGAATAAACCTTACTGCCCCCATGTGGCAAAAGTAGTAACTACGTTGTAAAAGTGGAGCGTAATTACATTAAGATTTTGAGAGGGAAAATTAAGTATTAAAATCCATAACTGTTCCTAACCTTAAAACAACTATCTAGAATACTACCTAGAACATGCAAACTGTTTGTTCTGGTAAACAAACAGGTAGATTATCTGATAGTAGATAATAGATGACCTAACAATCCTGCCATAAATATTTGCCAAGGCATCTATTTCTGCAGTGTGAACAAAAACAAAAGGAGAAATATCAAAGACCAAGCTGAAAAAAGAGAGATCCTTCTCATTTTATTTCATTTGATTTTTCGCTGCTGTTACCCCAGTTACAATGCATTGTTCCACATTTCACTGTTTTTAAATGAAATAGGAGAGAAATCTCTTTTTCCGGGAACACAGAAAGATTGAAATTTTGTTTTCTCACAGGTGAGGTTGGGAAAGGGTAGAGGTTGCAGGCAGGGGGAATGTGGGAGGCAGGATATGCAACGTGGGGGGGTGTTACAAGAATGATTCTACGCAGGGGCCAAACATAGACAGAGGCAGAGACTGGCAGGATGAGAGCTGTGGAGGCAAGAAGGGGAATAAGAAAAGTGTGTGAGAGCTGCAGAAGGTAGTGTGCTTTGTCATGTCTAATTTAAAACAAGCAGCTCTCAGACCCAATCTTAATAAAAATAATTTTGGAGTAGAAAAAAGAAACAACACCTTTGTTAAAACAACACAAACCAAAAGAACACGTGTGTATACATGTGCTGAAGGGGTGAATGAATTTTTATTTGTTCTGTGAAACTGTTTTGATTGGAAAGATAGTACAAATCGGAAATGGCAGCGGCAGGCTGGTAAGTAAAGAAATTTACAGAAAAGGAAAGGTGGAGAATGACAGTGGAGGTGTGGCAGCTGGATTTGGGCACTTCACACACATCGAGATGGAAGCTGCCATCTTTTTGCTCTACTCGGACAGAGGTCGCAATGAAATAATTAAGTTTCCGTCACACAAAAAGCATCGCCACAACTGTGCTATTACTGTGCTACAGAGAATAAATAAAGAATGGAAAGACAAGGCGCACAGAGAGACAGACAACCCCATTGCTAATCCTCTCTTCCACTGTAATTAGTCTTGTTGAAGTCTTCCCTGGTAATTTTTAAAAATGTTTTCCAGTAAATTTCAGGCTACACTACGTAAACATCCTTTTTTGTATAGTGAGGGTGGGTAGGACTGGGATGAGGGATGGAAGGAGGGGGAAAAGGTAGACAGAGAAGGAGGGATGAATTCAGGGGAGAACAAAACGATACTTTAATAGTAAGTCTCCTTTTCCACCCAACCTGCAGAGATGAAGAAGAGAGGACAAATTATTCATTGATCAACAATCCCAAGATTTCAAAATCAATCATCACCTAACAACTACATTTCCATATTTAAACTTTAAAAGAATAGTATTAAAAATATTCAATTTAAATGTATTCATATACACTATGACTTTTCTTACCCCCGGGATTTCGGCGAAGGATGAGTTTTCGGATTTCATCGTAAACAAAGATAAGGAAACTGTATGGGAAAGCGCAGAACCACCAGCTGGGCCTGAAGGAGAAAGATCTGTCTTTAGTCTTCTGCTTAGTATAAAGAGCCAAATAAGACATGCCATGTGTTGGAATTAGGCCTGGAGTCGGTTATATTACTTACTTGAGTGGGTACATGCGTAGCGCCACATCCATGCCAGGGCAGTAGGACAAGAAAGCTGCCAGAGCTGTTTCCTCAAACAGGCCAAAGATCAAAATTTTGTTCCTGTCAGAAATAATTGATAAAAAACAGGTTTATTCTGTTTGTTTTGTTCCTCTGCCATCAGATAACTGGCTTCAGGTAATGTATAAACATAATGTCAAGCATCAGTGTATCGTATCAGATTACCATGATCCTCAATGATCTATTATCCATTATCCATTAACCTTGTTTATGCAGCACTCTACATATTCAGGGGCAATGAATTTCTTGCTTCCTTTTATTTTTCCTTTCCCCACCAGGCACTAGGCTGCCCTTTTCTACATCTACCCCCTTTTTCATCTCTACTTCTACAACATACCTTTAGCTATGACTGCAAAAACATAACCTCCAAACAGTGAATTTATCTACTGGGGCTTCCACTGCATTATCAGAAGGTGAAGCTCCACTTTCAAAGCATCTCTGTCCAACGGTAAAGAGTTTTCAGGGTAATATCTTTGATATTTAACTGATGGAGCTTTTCTTTCAACGTCTCGTGCCTATAATCCGTGTTACTCACCTCATGCCCTGCTGGAACACTGAGTTGCGCCTGGTCTTGCAGATGATGACATCGGCCCACTGCACCACCACGATACTGACGAAGAATGCCGTGTGGCAAGTGAACTCCACAATCTTGCGTTGCTCGTATGTCTGTGCAGACAGTCGGGCAGGGTAAGATGGAGAGGAGGCTTTTGGAATCCTATTATTAGCTTCAAAGAATTCTTTCAAAATAACCCCCATCCCTACCCATTGTTGTCCGTAGCTGTCCTCTAAGTCATTGACGGAACGGTCATCCCAGTTGAGCCGGATGCCAACGAGCACAGATGGCAGGAAACCATTTTCAGCCATGATGACAAAATAGGTGAAAAACCCACCGAGAGCTTGGATCATACCTGCAGAATGAGCCACAGAAATGAGGTTGCTTTGACAAAATAAACAGGATTTTCCTCATTGATTTGTTTTGGGCATTTCCTTCCGGGGGCCAACCGTCTCCGTCTCCCCCGTCTCACATTAATCAACTTCATTGCCTCTCTAACTTTGTCCATACATCTAGTTTTAGATCACCATCTGGGCCCTTTGCCTTGCAGTTCCACCATCAGCATCCTTCTCCCAACATAGTATTGTCCCTCCTATGGACATGTCCAAACCACCTCGGTCTTGTGTCTCTGGCTTCATCTCATCTAACATGCACTGTCCCTCTGATCAACTGTCTGAGCCTATCAATCTGCCTCAACAAACCTTTCTGCTTCCTAGCTTCTCCTTAGCGCCACTCTCTCTACTCCACACATCTAACCACCACCATGTACATCTTTTCTTTTATTCTTACAGAAACCTTTTTTTTATTACACATCACTCTTTTCTCCAACTGTTCCCATCTCCTCAAACATGAATCTTCACCTTTTTCCACACTCTCCACTGTGCCATTGCCTATACTCATCCCTGTGACTTCCTTGTTCCACTTCTAATACACATATATTTCCTCAGCTAACCTTCATACTGCTTGTCTAAAAGAGGGGGCTGGGAACTGATCCAGTACATTTCTCCTACATTTCACAGGCATCCTTGCGATCTCTAATATCTTATTGAACAGTAATACAGGAAAATCTACATCCACACCTCAACAATTCCACATGTTCGGGTGTGTCATCAGGACTAACTGCCTTTCCCCTCTTTAGCTTTCCCCTCTGTATTGACCAGCCTTAATTAACTTGCCAAACCTGAACAGGTAAAGTATTCTCTCCCTTTATACTGTCCAGCCTAGCCCAGTCTAGGAATGTACTCTGGTAGTAGGGGGAAGTGCCAGGACACCTTCAGAGCACTGTCAAGGTACAATCGACTTTGGTACTGACACCCCACCAAATGCTCGCATAGGGCCCTGCAATGAGCTAGGAACTCATTCAGGGGTGGACCCTGCCTTTGCCCATATGCATCTGGCATGGGCTCCAGCATCCTTCCCCATGACCCCGAAAGAGATAAAACGGTCAAGGAAGATAGAAGCAAAGAAAGAAAGAATTCAAATATTATGATATGCAGAACAATATACACGTACCAATCTGTCCATAGGCAATGCTGATGAGTCTCTCATTGACCAGTTTGTCCCTCAGTGGGTTCCTTGGCTGGCGTTTCATGATGTCACTCTCTGCTGCTTCATAGGCAAGGGAGATGGCTGGGACCTGATACAGATGATTAACAACTCAGTCAATCAGTATATGTTTAATGGAGTTCAAGATTTTCTGTTCTGATTCAATTGAAATGTTCATTTCTGCATTTGAAATGATTCACTTAAAAGCCATCCACTTTAATAGGCACCCCAATCAAAGTGCTTTTACATTAACTCCAATCAAATACCAGGAAATCAATGCATTTAGGTATGTAGATATGGACAAGGTGTCCTGCTGATCAAACCTAGCTTCAGAATGGGGGAAAAAGAAATGAGTTTAACTTAAAGTAGCAAGAGGTAAGAGGTTTTGGCGCCAACAGGTTAATATGAGTAATTAAAATACTGCTGAACTAAAGGGACCTTAGGTCCAAAAAAGAGAAAATTTTCAAGGGGCTCTCTGGGTGGAAAGGCTACTAACTACCTACTAACTAAAGTATACAGAACATGCCAAACCATAAGGCAGATCAGCTGAAGTCAGCAAAAGACCTGGGCACCATTGCTGTGAGCAAAAAACAGTAAACTGAAGCTACGCTTTAGCAGAATTGGACAATAGAAGATTGGAAAAATGTTACATTGGTAGACAGATCAACTTCCAACCAATCTGCAGCCACTATCATGTCAATCTATGAAAATCTTAATAGAGGGCTCCACCTCAGTCCCAATAAAGTGGTGAGTGTATAATATAAAATAAAAAAAAAGTAAGCAATATCAGAGGAGAGGGCGTGCTGTAGTGCTGAAGATCAGCATTGGTATGATTTGGTTTGGCTGATCACACCAGTGCTGATATTCAGCAGAACAGCACTCATGTGATCTTGCTTTTATACAAAAGTTCTACAAGCTTATTTGATTAGTTAACAGTAATAAGCGAGAAGAGATTATGATTTGTTTATTTAATCAATTACTGGCTGTCAACACAAATAGTTCAACTGCAACTGGACTGGAGGCAGGTTGTTGCCAGTAAATTAATAGTTATTAGAACACCTGTACGGTTATTAGAACACCTGTACAGTTATTAGAACACCTGTACGGTTATTAGAACACCTGTACAGTTATTAGAACACCTGTACAGTTATTAGAACACCTGTACGGTTATTAGAACACCTGTACGGTTATTAGAACACCTGTACGGTTATTAGAACACCCGTACCGCGGAGTGATACTGTCTGTAAGGCCCCAGTGCTGTTGTACCCTATATTAGCACACATGGACACATGTCCACTCACATTACTTGGTCAGAACTAAGTGTTGTCTAAACGAAAATAAATTGAAATATCTTACCATGTCAGTTCCGAGGTCTATACAAAGGATTGTAATGGTACCCAGGGGCAATGGGATGTTGACCAGGATGAAGAATAGGAATGGTGTGATCTCTGGGATGTTGCTGGTCAACGTATAAGCGATGGATTTTTTTAAGTTGTCAAAGATCAGACGCCCTGTAGGATGGAAATGAGGTCTAAATCAGATAAAATGCTGCTCACAAGTATCACAGTATCTACAGCTGCATGCAACGGCCACTTTAATTTAACAATCATTTGTATAGAGTGAAGCAAGTGAAAAACACACATTCCCTTTACATTTTAAACAAAACCTGTTGGGGCCATCCTGGTTTGATCTTTTGAAGGAAGGAAGAACTTTATTGCCAAGTAAGTTTTTTACACATACAAGGAAATTGACTTGGTGTTTGTTGTGTGCAGCGCTGACAAAAGAACAATAATACATTAAAATAAGAATAAAGATAAGGAAATATAAAAAAATATATATTTACAATACAATAAGCAATAAGCATATTTGAAGTCCAGTATAAGAAAGTGAAAAGTGTCTTGTGCAGGGTGATGGTGGTGTGGTGGAGGAGAGTGCATGGTGCTGCTATTTTTGACATCCATGCAGAAAATTCAAGCTGACTGGAAAGACCATAAAAAAACCTTCAGCTAGTATCTCTTTGAGGTATGTTTAGGTTCAATTTGTTTCATTTGTTGAAGCCTTCCTCTTTGCTTCCATTATTTATTTGAATATCTATCCTCTACCTGTGAAATGCTCCCTGTGTAATTGGCTGCAACACAACCCCAAAGCAGGATGGAGCCACCGACATGTCTAACATAGTTGTGCAGCTGTTGCTGAAAATTAGAGCAGTGCAGTACCACTCCACTGTCTGACACATCTACTTTTCTTTTGCAATCAAACTGGAATTCCAACATTCTTTTCTAGCGATGAGCAGTTTTATCTCATATTTTTCTTGCTTTTCCAGATATTATTTTGACCTTCGCTGTTTCTCTTAACTCCTTTTTCCTTGTCAACGGTGCCCAAATCAATCCCATAAATCAATATCTTTCTTCCGACCATACCCCCTTTGCAGTGCCCTGTATTTCCTGCTCTCTGTTACATTACTCTTCTTGTATCACTTACCTTCTTCCACTCCAGTCACAATGGAGGCAAAGTTGTCATCCAAGAGGATCATGTCAGCAGCTTGTTTGGACACATCTGAGCCAGAGATTCCCATGGCAACACCAATGTCAGCCTTTTTTAGAGCAGGGGAATCATTCACCCCATCCCCAGTCACAGCCACAATGGCACCCTGATAAAATAATACCAAGAGGATGTAGAGTTTATAGTTTTGCATCCAAAAAGGAAATTTGTGTTTGGTAGCTCAATGATTGTTGGGATTCTCATACTGTTAAAAAAGTTTATTTTAAATGGAAACATATAGCAAAATCTCAGCTGCTGATACCAGTTGCTTTTGCCGTTGACCATTTTTGGTATGTTGGATGATTGAAGATTGAAGAAACAAGACATAACGTCAATTTAACAATTAATTAACTTCAGAAACTGGGGCCCCAGTAGTGTTCTGCCACAACAGCTGGGCGCCTCCTCTTCATGCTGATCACTAGCCTGGTACCCTGGGGATATCAGAAGCCTAAAACATGAGTCAGCAGCAGGATTAGCTTATTGGCATTGGCAGAAAGGTTTTGGCAAAATTTTAATTTAATTATATTTAAATTGGAACCCGCATTCTCAGCACAGCTGCCCATCCCACAGATAGGTTTCTTATAAATGTGGCACAATATAAAAAACTTTTACAGACTAAGATTTATTACCAGGGAGCATTCAAAACATATGCAGACACGTTCATGAAAATGTGCACAGTACCTGTCTCTGGCAGCCTTCCACGATGATAAGTTTCTGCTGTGGGGAGGTCCTGGCAAAGACAATTTCTGTATGGTTACTCAAAATATCATCCATCTGCTCCTGGGAAAGGTCCTTCAAATCTGTCCCATGGATCACACAGGCTTTGGCATCCCTACGCAACACAGAGAAAACAAAATATTCTGATGACGGTAAATAAATGTATATAAGTATTCCTAAATTTAAGCCTGGAGTGGCCTATCAAATATGGCTGGACAAGTGTTGAGTTAGGACTCTGTCTTACCTGGGGTTGACCTGGCTGACAGGGATGTTGAGACGGGCAGCGATGTCTTCTACCGTCTCATTACCTTCAGAGATGATGCCTACGCCCTTTGCGATAGCTTTGGCTGTGATTGGGTGATCACCAGTCACCATGATAACCTGAATCAGAAAAGGAAAATGATCAGTAAAGAGACATTAAAAGTAAAGAGACATTAGGGTAAATCAGTGCTACCGTCCTTACAACCAACCTATTTTCTGATTCTAAATAACATTATTGAAATGTTCCTACCTTGATTCCAGCAGAGCGGCATTTGCCCACAGCGTCGGGTACCGCAGCACGGGGTGGGTCAATCATGGACATGAGACCTACAAAGCAAAGGCTGTCTGTCTGGAAATTCACATCATCTGTATCGAAGGCAAATCCTTTTGGAAATTTGTCCTCTGGCAGAAAGAGGTGGCAGAAACCTGATAACAGAAAAGAAAAGCCAGCACATCAACCACAATGATAGAGCACAAGATACAGGCTGTATCAACACTTCATGATGCTTTGTTTTTAAAAGGCTATGCCTTTCTCATCCTTACCCAATACTCTCTCTCCCAGTCCTCCCAGTTCTAGGTAGGCATTCTGGAAAGCATCTTTCATCTCATCATCCATAGGTTGCTCCTTTCCCTGTATCATGATTGTGGAACAGCGGTCAAGTATCCTCTCCGGAGCTCCCTTCATTACCAGGAGGTAACGGTTGTCACTCTCATCTTCGTTTTCATGAATCGAGAGCTTGTGGCAACAAATTTTTAGTGTTACTGGTAATTAAAAAATATAGCCACTTAAAAAAAAAAAATCACATTGCATTACGCGGATTCTTTTGTTAGTGGCACACCTGGTACTTGTTGGTGGAGTTGAAAGGAATCTCTGCTACTTTTTTGTTTTTATCCCTCATAGCTTTCACAGAGCCACAGGAGAGCTCAATGCACTTCAGCAGGGCTGACTCGGAGGCGTCACCGGCTACTTCACGCTTCAGAATGGGCAAAGCCTCCTGACCGGCCTTGAACACAGCACGGTTGCATAACGCAGCAATGCGAGCCAAAGACACCCATGTTGTGGAACTTTTGTCAAAGGAGGAGCCTGTATCAGAATCAATCAACAAATCAATTTAGAGATTTTATTTTTAACATTATTGTCATTAATATCATGGTTCTAGAATATATAGCAGTTTCGTTCATCAAAAGAAAATTCTCATTATAGTCATTTCTATACAGTATATACAGCAGGTTTCTTCAACATTTTTGTAGGTTCATAAAAAAATAATTAAATATTACAAGTACAAAATGGGCTTAAAACACCTTATTTTTAAGCTTAACTACCAGTGAAGCAGCATTTAAATGAGTAACCAGAAAAAGACGTGGAGGTCATTAACTGTCGGAGTGTGCCCTCCCTTTGCAGCAACAGCAGCCTTTACTGGGATTCCACAAGGCTTAGGAGTGCGTTTCTATTTTTTGACCATTTTTCACTCATTCACGTTTTTATAAAATTGGGCACAGAACTTTTGGAAAGTTGCCCATTTGTGTGTGTTGTTTGCCTCAGCATTGGTAAAAACAGGTGAGAAGGGTAAAAAAAAAAAAACCGCTAGTTGACATCTTTAGAAAAATCTAAATTTGCCATTTGTTTTCATATTTTTCCCTATGATGACCAACAGCATAATTAGAATGGAATATAAAACTGGACATTCCCAGACATTCCCATTCACAGCACCCCCAGAATCAAAAGGTTTCAGCCTGCTTGGATACTATTTATTTCTATGCCACCTGCTTACCAGTAGAGATATAAATTCTTATTCCCTCAGATTCAGGAGTGACAACAATTTGGTGCTCAATAACACTTTAACATGCCACCCACCAGTGACCAGAATTGAACCAACCATCTTCCTAATACCCGAGTGACCACTCCACCACCTGACCCACAGCTGCTTCATAGCTATATACTGTCAATGCTAAAAATGTGATTTTCATTAGCGGAGATTTGAAGCAATCTGAAAAT
This sequence comes from Takifugu rubripes, assembly GCF_901000725.2. Taxonomy (NCBI): domain Eukaryota; kingdom Metazoa; phylum Chordata; class Actinopteri; order Tetraodontiformes; family Tetraodontidae; genus Takifugu; species Takifugu rubripes. The sequence goes on along the minus strand of NC_042296.1, from coordinate 450,884 downwards.
AGAGATTAAAAACTGACCAGATTGGTCCTCTGTGGTGTCGGCCTCGTGGATCTGGTTGTCAAACCACATGTGGGCCACAGTCATCCTGTTCTGAGTCAGAGTACCAGTCTTGTCAGAGCAAATGGTGGAGGTGGATCCCAGTGTTTCCACAGCCTCTAAGTTCTTCACTAAGCAGTTCTTGCGGGCCATTCGCTTAGCAGTCAGGGTAAGACACACCTAAGAGTGGAAACAAAGGAAAGGTAAAAATAAAAATGAAGAAAGGAGGGAATGAAGTTTATAACAGCAGATTTAAGAAAAGCTGTGGTTTTCTAATAGAACAGTTAAACATATCCCAGGTGCCAAACCAGCATTTATCAATCAACAGCGCTCAATAGTAAGCAACCTGGAAATGTTTACCTGGAAACTGTATGTTAATTGCTTCTAAAAATCGAGCAAAATGCACTAAAATCAAATCAAGAGGAAATCAAGAGTGCAGAAATGCAGAGAGCACATGAGGCATGAATGAAATAGCGATGAAGCGATGAAGTGAAGCAGAGCAGCAGTGCATTGTGCCATCATGCCAATTATGGCACAGCCTCTAAAGTAGCCAAAGTCAAGCAGGGAGGCCAAATTCAACAACATTATGCTAATATCATTACATCAGCTAGCTGTCGTCATTGCAGACAGCACCGCAAGTGGCCTGGAAAAGAGAAACATATAAAATACATGAGACCTGCACAAATACATGGATCTGGAGAGAGATGAAGAGATATATACTGACAAAAATGCAAAACATCTCACCACAGAACAACAGAAACACATGGAATACAAATACCCACAACAACGTACACAGTCAGAGCAATAAACACTGAAAACCAGCACGTGCACAGAGACACAGGAAGCAGACACAAGACACGTTCAAACAGTTGCTAAGCTGAAAAACTTGGGAGAAAGCTGAAATAATGCTGCAAAGGTGTCTTTATTGAGAACATGTGTTTAAAATATAAATTACTCAGTGATCTCCACAGAGTCAAAAACTAATAAGTCCCACCCCACCAAAAAAATATATTAGAAAGTTAAAAGTTTGCATATTTAGATTTAATTTCTCTCTCACACACAGTTGAGTTGGTTCTACTCACAGTTACAGTTGCTAGAAGACCCTCAGGCACATTGGCAACAATGATACCAATGAGGAAGATGACAGCTTCCAACCAGGAGTATCCAAGAATCAGTGACAGGACAAAGAAAGACACGCCAAGGAAGACGGCCACGCCTGTGATGATGTGGATAAAGTGCTCAATCTCCTTAGCTATGGGTGTCTAAAGAGAAAATAACAATGCCCATGATCAGAAATTAAATTATTTGAACTTGCCTGTTTCTTTTTTTCAGCAATACCAGTAATTTTTTGAAAATGTGTTGATCACATCTCTTCCACAAATACGCTTTAAAAGGTAAATACAGGATGGATATGAATGAGTGTACTATACCTACTATAGTTCTGTTGCCACAAAATTACATTTTGTATAATGAGCACTAATAATATCAGGTACATTTTTACCTTATTTTTTACCAAAGTATTAGTACTTGTATCATTCAGCTTCTCTCTTCAAGCTTTGAACATCACTGGTAAGTCTATCATTAATAATACAGTTGTTTAAACTAAATAATGTAATAATATCATGTAGCTGGCAAAATACTACTTGAATAAAAGTGATCACCTAACAGATAATAAATTGTTTAACTGACAAGGTGAATTTGGTTTCTTTACCTGCTTTGTGACACACAAGACCAATCAATGAATGAAATGAAACACAGCACCTTGCCAGTCTCCAGGCCTGAAGTCAATGTAGCGATGCGTCCCATAACTGTGTGATCACCAGTGCACACCACGATGCCACGTGCAGTTCCTGGGAAAAGACAGGTTAGAAACTGTGGGCCAGATGAGGGCTCTTTTTGACTAAAAAAAACAAACATGTGTTTGCAAGTCAGTTTTGCCACAGTGGGAAGAATGGGGACAGTAAAGTGCAGTAAAAAATGCAGTGTGGGAAAAAGTCATATCTCATCGTCCGTATCAGTCAAAAGCAATGAAAGTGATAATAGTGATCACAGGGGTATGGTCCTACCCTCGACACAGTTGGTGGAGAAGAATGCAATGTTACGGGTCTCCAGTGGGTTATCATGGGTACAGTCAGGTGACCTGGTCTGGGGTTCAGATTCACCAGTTAGGGATGAGTTGTCCACCTGAATAGAAAGATACAAAAATCATTTATTCAACAGCTATGTGTAAAAGACAGAAAAAATGATTTAATCAGTCAGATTATTATAATACTAGTCTTCGTTTATGTATGAAAGTGGTTGCCATCACTGCTCAATACTTCTAGGATAAATTTTACATAATCCAGCAGAGGGCAACATTGTTGCATCAGCACCGACCTTATTCCCTCTAGTAGTGACATCAAGTGGGCTTTTTCTCGCAAAGACCTCCATTTTGCTGTCATTCAACAATACTAACGTCCCAACGGATCTCCATGTTCTTGTTTTTTTGGGACAGAAATATCAGTAATCTAGGAATGGTGTCAGGTTTTTTGTTTGTTTTTTCAAATAACAGTTAAACTCTTGAAAAAAAACAAAAAAAACGGGGAAACTCCACTATGTTTGGCAGAAATTAAATACTGCACATCTCCATAAAGACATCCCTACTGCAAATCACAGGAGGGGCAGCATCTTGCTGTCTTTCCACAGTATGTAATTCAGACCTGATCAGAGTGTGACAATTAGGATTTTTACAATAGAGCAGACGTACAGAAGTATTTTAAGATAAGGATACCAACCAAAAAAAGGGCTGCAGTGTTTATATAAAGGTAAATCTATAAACACAAAGTATTCCTGCAAATGCTCACTTTAAACACCCATAATATGAATCAGTTTTCATTTTGACAATAAAGACTCTTTTGGAAGTACAGTATATCGGGTCATTCTGGTGTCATCCATTTAGCTTCAGTCAGGAGGATTGTTACAACAAATTAAGTTCCTAAGCAGTGGTAGGAGACCTTTTCCTGGCCAATTACTACTATTGACTTATTCAAAATGATTTTTTCGAAGACATTGGTGTTCCATGAAGAAAGTGTTGGTGTGCGGAAGAAGTATTCTTGTATCTGCAGAAAACCTTGCAGCCATGAGAGGAGATGATGCGGAGGTCAGCTGGGATCCTGTCTCCTCCTTTCACCTCCACCAGGTCTCCTGCCACCACCTGCTCAGCATTGATCTGCATCTTTTCTCCCTCTCGGATAACCAGGGCTTGCTGGAATGAGAGATACAAAAAATCTTAATCTGGAAATGTGTAATGGCTGATTGGCAACATATTTACAGACAGAATACAGCATAACTGCAATAGATCTGCTCTCAGATGCCCTTAGATTAAAATTTTCTATTAAATTAACACACAAAATTATTGGGAGTCTCATACCTGAGGGACCATATTCTTAAATGATTCCATAATCTTGGAGCTTTTGGCCTCCTGGAAGTAGGAGAAGCATCCAGTGATGATGACAACAGCTGACAGCACAATTCCCAGGTACAACTGCAACAAGAGCAAAAGTTTCTCCATTAGACATTTCTTAAAAATAAACAGACAAAAAAAACACTGATTAAAACAAGATTAATCAAGATTAAGACATCTTGATTAAAATGAAGGAAATCATCATTAAATGGAATTTTTAGAGAAATGCATGGTTTCTTGGGTAAAGTGCAACTTTGAAAAATGAAACAATCTTAAAATGATTATTATTATACATTTTACTCTTTGGAGTCTCAGTCCATGAAAGCTCTCGATTTTGAGCTTTAAAGGTTGTATAAGTGATTCTGAATAAAAAGAAACATTCCCTAAAACAAAACAGAACCATCTGGCCCCTCCCCTTCACCAGCTTGAAACCTAACTGGTGCACACACACACACACACACACACACAGGCAGATTTCTCCAATGGTTCCCCAGCAGTGTGACATCGACTACAAATGACATTTCATTATCACCCATTCCCTTACGTTATCTCCTGCAGGTTCATCCTCTGTGGCAGCCTGGATGGCGTAGGCCAGGAAGCAGAGGATGGCACCGATCCACAGCAGAATGGAAAAGCCACCAAACAACTGACGACAAAACTTGACCCACTCGGGGGTAGTGGGGGGTGGAGTCAGGGCATTGGGTCCATCTCTGGCCAGATACTCTGCCGCCTTTGCATTGGTCAGACCCTTTTGAGGGAAACCAAAACAGGAGAATTTGAAGTGTGTAACATAAGATTTCACACCAGCTCAGTATTTTCATTGATAAATAGGATTTAAGGTATAGCCTAATGATGTTATATGCATGTGATCTAAATGTTCATTAGTGGTACCAATCATGCTAGCTGTGTCCCAAATTACACTCTATAGTGCACTAACAAGGCTGTGTGCTATGTACTGCACTTAATGTATCCCATAATGTATAGTGCAAAACTAACAATATATCCCATCATATATTCCATCCTTTGCAGTTGCCTGACAAGCAAGACATCAAGTCTTAGTGAGTGCAGTCAAACAACTCACTCTATAGTGTGTAAGTGAGTGGATTCAGACACAGCTGTTGTGTTTCAAATGATCATTATGAGTGACGGAATCACTCCCTACCAATGTACAACAGAGACATTTTAACAGTCATATTATATATTTTGGAAGCATACTTTTTTCTGTTGAAACTTCCTCAAAAGCTATTCTTAGATGGTATAATAAGCCTGCATTTTCTATTGGCATGTTTGTTAATATGTGCAGAACAAAAACGTATATTTTAAAAATGCAAAACCCCAAATAAAAAAAAAAGATATTTATTTCAAACAAATCCCTAATTAATTGCCTACCTACCTGGACAATATCAGTGCTGTATTTCCTGCAAACCTCTTCAACAGACATTCTGTGCTCCGTCTGTAAAGAATTAAAATGAACTTATCAGTTATCAGCTTCTAACTGTAATAGAATAAATAAAGGAAAAGTCATAAGTGCATCAATATTATTGGCTTTAGACATCATACTTTGTGTGTGTATGGTCTGTACATACTATAGGAACTTCCTTTTTGAGGTCATCCAAATCCTTTCCACCCTTCTTCTTGGGTGACTCCTTCTCATCTTTGTCTTGCGTGGTGGCCACGCGGTAGCTGTCTGACCGTCCGTACTGTAACAGCAACAACAGTAAATGGTTAAATCATAATTTGATCTTCTTCAATCAAAACATATTACTATGTCAAGGTAGGGCAGTAGGTTTAATACTGATTTCTTTTTTCCAAGCAATTTGCACCATGACCAAACCAATAGTCGTGACCTAAAAATGGAGGAATTTATGAAAGCATGGGCATATAATATTATTATGTACTTATACTTATTACTTATTATTATGTACTTGTAATTATTATGTATTTAATTGACAAAAAAAGACAAAATGTACAGAAAAATCACATCATAAATAAAGGGAAACAATATTTTATCCAGGTTCTTAAGCGTTAAGGACATGTGTAACCATGACTTTCACTCTGTAATGTGTGTATGTTTGTTGTGCTGCCATCTGTCAGGAGGTGTGGTCCTCCCTGGGCAGTTGTGTCTGGCAAGCCATCAGATTACTGCTGTTTACTACATGAACAGATTAACCCAGTGAACAAAAACTACGGTAATCCGCCTCCATCGTACACGCTCTTTCGTGGACAAACAGCTTGTCACTCCCAGTTTTCCATTCATTCATAGTCAGGAGAAAGAGATAGAAGCACAACACTACTGAGGACAGGAAAGGAAAAAAGAGAGAAGAGCAGGTGAGGACACCCAACCATGAAGCCAAACCAAGAAAGTGAAAAAGAGGGTGTCACTGGATCATAATTCTGTGCCATAGAGGCCCAGGTAAATTACATATGCTAGGTCTCTAGCAGCATAACTCAGGGTTGGACCACTCTAACACACTACGAGCATCAGCATTGCTGCAATAATGGCCATAGTTGCAGAATTACTGACGATAATCTTTCTCTAAGAAGGAGGTTTGAAGTCTAGTCCTAAAAATGGAGAGGGACTCAGCCACTTGTACCTGGACAGAGAGCAGGTTCCAGAGCAGGGAGCTAGAAGCTTGCCCCCCGAGTCTCATGTAAAAGATTCTGGGAGCCATGAGTAAATAGGCACTCTTTCAGCTGTCATGGGATGATATGGTGCTGTCAGGTTCTCTAAGGAGCTTGTAGGTTAGGAGAAGTATTTCAAAATCTAACCTGGATTTTATTGGCTGACAATGAAGAGAAGTATAGAAGAAATTTGGTCTCTATTGCCAATTCTTGTTGGAACTTTAGCTACAGCTTTTTGAATCAGCTGGAATGAAAAGTGGCAAACCTTTTCTATATGCAAATAAGATGACAGATCCTGGTCAAATATTATTCCAGGACTACCAGTTGCATTGTCTTGCAGTCACAGAAATAGAAATAGACAAATGACATATAGTTAGTGAAAGTGGCTATTTAGTCCATTTGGAACACAGCAGATGCAGTTTTGTTGTCTGTGTTAGCATTATTAATTAATTTAGTTGATAAAAGTGTCAATGGTATGCAACATCTCCTATAAAATTGCATCCAAAAAAGGGAACATTTTGAAATTAGACATGGATTCCAAGCTGCCATCTAATTCTCTGTTCTGTGAATCTCAAATCCCTCTGCACCCAGCAGACTCTCCTAGTAAGCTATTTTGATGAACAGAATGGTAAAAATCATTTTGTTGTCCAAATGATTGAGATGCACGCCAGTACCAGGATGAAGAAGAATCGCTCCCTCAAGTTTTTTTTAGAATCTTGGAACTGCACTGAGAGGAACTAACTGTTAAAATAATAGTCGTTGACAGAATGAGATTGACAAGATCTATGTTCAGTGAAGAGGGAGATGGGGGATGTGAAGCTGCCTAGCAACATCAAATCTACAATAGCCATGTACATAATTGAAGTGAACAGTGGGAGATGAAAAAGTGGGGGATGGGGTGTGAATGGGGATATTTTAAAGGACCACCTCGTATTAAGAGTCATCATGTAATGATGCTAACTCCATGTCTAACATGGTGATGGCTGCACCACATTGCTGTGATTGTTGCACACATTCAAAGGAAACTCAACAGAACTGGCCGATTCCTTAAACTTAAAATACTACATGGCAAATTACATCAACCTCAATTCTGAAATAACATTGAGCAAATGAAGACATTGATTGAACTAATAAGTTATTTTTGTCTTTTGACAGGCCTGACCTGGATGTTCAACTGGACAATAAGCTGGACTGGTTGGAAAACAAGGACACTCTTTTCAAGAAAGGACAGAGCACACTCGGACTCCATAGACGTCCAGCTCTACCTTGGATGACATCCATGCAGGGTAACCCCCTCCCTCCCTCCCCTCTATGAAACTCTGATTGTGCTGAGAACCTCTCCTGCAAAGGCGAAGTAGCACCACTCCTTCCTTCCCGCTGCTGTCAGACTCTTCAATCAACAACTATGACAGTGTGGACTCATAACTGGACTCATAACTACTCAGTGCAAAGATTCACCCATCTACCTCTGACTTCATTCCAAGGATGTTTATAATACATTCATCTACCTGTTGTTACTGCCATAATTTGAACAATCTCCACTATAATTAAACATAAAATCTAAGAAATAGCAGGATCCCTTTAAGCCTTAACGTTAAGCTAGTCTTCATCTGTACCACATACAGTTAGATTTAATTATTATTTAGCATACTTTATTTCTTGTAAAAATGCAATATTTATTGTATGGAACTTTTATTGTTGATCTGCAGATGTGAAGTTTTTTTTTAAAGATATCCTTTATGTATTTGCTGCATTAAATCAAATTCAATAAGGGACATCAGCAGGGGCACTTTTATCAAGGTAACTCACCATAAAAGCATCTTTTTCCCTCTTGTTCAGCCTGACCCACTCCCATTCTTCCTGGATCCTGGTTGGTTTTTCCCTGGCGACTGTGCCTCCCTGTGATGCTTTGTGTCTGATCTTTTTACCTGCTCTCACCAAACCAATGACTGAATACTCAGGCAACAGTCCAATTAACAGGCCAGTTCAGACCCCCCCCCCCCCCCCCCCCCCCCACACACACACACACACACTGACTAATGTCCATTTCACATCTTCTATCGCCTCATATTTTCAGTCGTATCAAGTTGCACATCGCACCATGAAATCCCATGCACACAAACACCCTTTAGGCAATTTAGTGGACAGCATGGCAAACGGTGACATAGCAGCACCGTTTCCAAAGCTTAGCCTGAATGCTGAGTTACGCCCATCCCCCAAACCCAGATGTGGGGCAGGGGCAGGACTACATGCTCCAGTATGCGCTCACATAGTTGAAGAGCCATGCACACCAAAAAACATGGTACAAAACAGACATGGGATAAACAATATATTTCAATATGACTGCATAAATAGAGAAAGACATTTATCAATCAAAGATGTTACTACTCAGAAAGGAAAGAGAATTTTTCAGTATGACATCATAGAGCCTAAATTGCACGATGACAACATCATGGCCTGAGAGATTATTTTTTATTTATTTTAGGTTGCAGTTTAGAGAAAACTGTGAAGCCATCTGCAGTCATAGAAAGGAGAGAGGAGAAATCTTCCCGTGGCTGCAGAACCATTTTGCTGCACCTTTTGCATGCGGATCAGACCTCTGCTACCTTTGCAGCCACATAGTCCCAGCAAGACTGTCACGTTTCATTGGAACGCAGCAAACAGCCAAGGGGGAAAAACCCCTATATGTGTCTATCAACAGGTCTAAAATAATCGCGCATGTTCAAGTTGTGGATTTGCCAGGTGGTCCAGACAACGCCTGCACGATTCTAAAGGAATTGCACTTGGTTTTATAGACTGGTTAAAGAATCAGCACATCTTTGTGGTAACAGTACTGCAGTTCAACCATGCTCAGCGAATAAAACAACGCCTTCCATTCGTTTCTTTCCAATTAGTCATCGTTTTGCTACAAAGCGCCATCTCTCTATTCTATCTCTCCCGTATGAAGCATGTAGTCTGCGGTTCATATATGACGGTGCAAGCGTCCGGTTGCGTGTTCGAATATGACAGCCTGAGATCGGCAGCATCTCCGCCGTTACTGTAACTGATGCGAGACCGTAAATGTCCATTTCATTCAGGGAAAACGGGCGTCATGACTGTTGAATGTCACAGTGATTATTAAATCAAAAATGTTTAATTTCATTGACTATAACTATAACGTCAATCGTTTAAATAAATACATCTCAAGTAAACGTTAATACCATCCCAACATGTACACAAACACATGCAATACTGTTGAAAATCGTTTCTGCTTGACGCTTGTCTTGAATCCAAATTACGATTTTGGAAAAATGACATGCTCGCCTTATCCGTGACGCCATTAAAAATGATTAGAACCGACGCTTAACCATTAAAGACGACCACTTACCCCCATTTTGCCTTCGTCAGTCGGTTCTCCTCAGAGATGATTCGCTTTCGGGCTGAGCTCAGTGACAGTAAGTGGATACAGGCGGGAAGAGCCGGGACGGCAACTGGCGCCTCCTGAAGGGAAAAAAATGGCGCCTTTATTGGGCCAATAACGCAATATTCTTACAGGAATTATAATTGCTTCATTCATATATTCAAATGAAAGAACATTCGGTGTTGGAGAAAGCAGACTTTCATCACTTGTGAAACCTGATGCTAGAGGAGCGTCGACCTGCATCCAGCAGGCGCTGTTGTCAACTCCTCAATAAGGAAAGTCGCCATTGGCTGACCGAGTGACGTCATCAACGAAGCTGGACGTTTTTCAATACACATACTGTATTTTAAAAATATGTGTGTAAATGCTGTAATAACGGGGAAGAATAACATAGACGACCCAAAAAGAACAAATGAACAAATTTTGAAATGCAAGTTCGTTGGCAACTGTCTGTGAAAGAAACAAGAAATTTTGAACAGATTTTCATGACATTTTAAGACAATAATAAGTGGCCAAGGGAAGTTTGGAGATGTACTGGATTCCCGAGGGACTTTGACCTTTAATTTTCCAAATATCACAGGGAGGGGGCTTTGATCACAAATTATAAAATAACCCACTGTGCTCTGCAACCGTGTTTATCTGTTTTGTTTTTGCCATTGTAATGGTAAAATTACTAACGCCAATGCTTTATACTATAAATCCACATAACCCAATGTTGCACTTGCTGGTGAAACATGAAATTTAATGAAAGACTTTTATGTAGGTTGGAATTGCTAGCGCTACACCCTATCTCCTTTATCCAGGCTTTATCCTACCTCTTGACCTTCCCCCTCATGCATATACGTTCAGGAGCCCCTCCCCCACCTTCAAACAATCACTCAGGGGACTTCAGCAGTTAATGAATATGCATCATATCATGACTGTTTGCCCTTCCTGCCTGCATTTTGTTAGAGAATAGAATGAATTTCAGATGTTACATCCTACCATACAGGAAATAACTTGACCAAGTAACCTTTAGTGCACCTTGCATTTAATGTAGAGGCAAAGAGAATAGATTCTTTTGTTTTTCTGTATCCTACCTTGCATTTTATGGTTCTTTCTGCAGTTGCTGAACATTGAAGTTAATACCAACAGTGTAGAAGGAAGCTGTACTGTGACAGTTGTAAAAAGTATCTTGCTTTGTATCAGTGCTCTGACCGTTTATCACTTGAATTTGTTGTTTCTCAAAATGTTACAGTTTGAGAGATTGGGACACTTTGTAAATGATCCTCTTTAGTATATGGTATAGGTATATTTATATAAAATATCTGTGTAGAAACCATATATTCTAGTGCATCTCAATAAATAAAAACTGTTTTTTAAAGTAATTGAACAAAAAAAATTGTCATGCAGACATATCTTTCAAAAGTTTATTTCATTGAAATTTGCTTAGAACAAAATTCAGTGAGTCAGAAAATTAGATTTTTTTTAAAGGCAAAAATGTACAGCTGTCAATACTTCAGGGTTCCTTTCGACTGTATAAATGCAGCAGTGCAGTGTGATGGAGGCCCAGGTTGCTCTGATAGCAGCCTTCAGCTCTTCTACGTTGGGTCTGATGTCAGAAATTGTTAATTTTTTCCACAACATTTTAAATTTCTTATGTTATTATGACAGTCTAAATGAATTGCTGAAATAAAGCAACTTTTTGATGCTATTCTGTTAATGGTACTAGTATGTTCCATAACACTTGAACTGTTGATCACTCTTGAATTTGGTCTTGAACTTGAACAGGAAGACTTTTCAGTTCCGAACAGGATTCAAATCCAGCCCGGTCATTACCACTGAGCTGAATGAAGGGACTGCAAAATGTAAAGAAATAAAGCAGTCACAAAACCTGCTGAGAGAGTAAATAGGGAATAATGGCACATCTTCAGGACACAATATTGGCTCTATAAAGTTCATTACAGCACAGTCGTGATGGTTTTTCAACATGGTACCTTTTTCATGTGAGCATTATCTTCAGAACAAAGCATTCCCAAACCCTTGTGATGTGACTAGCATGCAACACAAATGTAATAAAGTTTCATTTCATTTTGTTTTCTCCTGCTTATACGGGCCCAGGTCGCAGGGGAAGCAGCTTCAGGAGGGATGCCCAGACGCTCCCAAGCCAAGCGAGAGATGTAATCCCTCCACCTAGTCCTGGGCCGGCCACGAGGCCGGAACATCTCTAAAGGGAGGCATCCGGAAGGCATCCTGGCCAGATGCCTGCGCCACCCCAACTGACTCCTCTCGATGTGGAGAAGCAGCAGTTCTACTCCGAGCTCCTCCCGGATGTCTGAGCTTCTCACCCTATCTCTAAGGTTGAGCTCGGCCACCCTGCGGAGGAAACTCATTTTGGCTGCTTGTATCCGCGATCTCGTTCTTTCAGTCATCACCCAACGTTGATGGCCATAGGTGAGGATTGGCAGAGTCTCCTGTCAGAAGGAGCTTCAACTCACACCTCCGGGAGAGCTTTGACCATATCCCGGGGGAGGTGGGGTCTGAGTGGACCATGTTCCGTGCCTCCATTGTTGAGGTGGCTGACCGGTGCTGTGGCCGCAAGGTGGTTGGTGCCTACACAAGGTGTCGTGGCGGCAATGCCCAAACCCGCTGGTGGACACCAGTGGTGAGGGATGCCGTCAGGCTGAAGAAGGTGTCGTATCGGGCCTTACTGGCCTGTGGGACTCCTGAGGCAGCAGATAGGTACCGGCAGGCCAAATCAAAATCAAATCAAATCAATCTTTATTTATATAGCGTCTTATACAATCAAAATTGTTTCAAGGCGCTTTCCAGAATCCCAGGGCCTAACCCCAGACAAGCAACAGTGGCAAGGAAAAACTCCCCTTTAACAGGAAGAAACCTTGAGCAGGACCAGGCTCATGTAGGGGGACCCTCCTGCTGATGGCCGACTGGGTAAAGAGAGAGGAGAGGAGAAGGAGAGGAGTGGGAGAAGGAGAGGAGAGGAGAGGAGAAGGAGGGGGAAGAGGAGAGGAGAGGGAGGAGGGGAGGAGAAGGAGGGGGAGAAGGAGAGGAGAGGAGAGGAGAGGAGAGGAGAGGAGGAGGAGAGGAGAGGAGAGGGAGAGGGAGGAGGAGAAGGCACAGAGCACAGAAACACACACAAAAATACACTATACAATGGGTCAGCGGGGCCGGAGGTCATCATGCAGCTCCGAAGGCGGCGATACCTGTAAATAAATAGAGAGTGGGGGGGGGGAGAAACAGAAAAACGACACAGGAATCATCATAACTAGTCTGCTTGATGAGGAGGAGGAAAGGAGAGGAAAGGAGAGGGAGGAAACCATGACCCCAGTGGGGTGACAGAGGCCTGTCAGGTGATCATGTTTCCGGACCCCGGCAGCCTCGGCCTATAACAGCATAGCTAAGATGTGACCTACAGAGTAGATGACCCCCTAATTATGATAATTTGTCTATCTATGATAGTAACTGGAACTACAGAATTAGTAACAATAAGCTTTTTCAAAGAGGTAGGTTTTAAGTCTGATCTTAAAAGTAGCGATGGAGTCAGCCTCCCGTACCTGGACAGGGAGCTGGTTCCATAGCAGGGGGGCCTGGTTGGTAAAAAGCTCGGCCCACCATTCTACTCCTAGAAACTCTGGGGACCACAAGTAGACCAGCATTCTGAGAGCGGAGCGGTCTATTGGGCTGATAAGGTATCACTAGCTCCTCCAGGTAGGATGGAGCTAGGCCTCTGAGGACCTTGTAGGTCAAAAGAAGGGTTTTAAAAATTATTCTAAATTTAACGGGCAGCCAATGAAGCGACGCCATTACAGGAGTTATGTGATCTCTTTTGTCAATACCTGTCAGAACTCTGGCTGCAGCATTTTGGATCAACTGGAGGCTTCTTAAAGAGAGACACCCTGATAATAAAGAATTACAATAGTCCAGCCTGGAAGTAACAAATGCATGAATTAACTTTTCAGCATCATGCTGCGTCAGTAGCTTCCTGATCTTTGTGATGTTCCTCAGGTGAAAAAAGACACTTCTAGAGACTAATTTAATGTGTAAGTTGAAGGAGAGATTTTGATCAAAAGTTACTCCTAGATTCCTCACAGAGAGACTAGATGTTAATGAGATACCATCTAGAGTGATCATATGATCTAATCTATCCCTGAGAGGTTCAGGACCAAACACCATGACCTCAGTTTTTCCTGAGATAAGGAGTAGGAAATTTGAAGACATCCAGGAGTTTATGTCTTTAAGACAGGTCTGGAGCTTCACTAACTTCTCTGTCATCTCTGGTTTCATGGATAAATAAAGCTGAGTGTCATCAGCATAACAATGAAAATTTATCCCATGCTGCCGAATAATGTTCCCTAAGGGAAGCATGTACAAGGTGAAGAGGATTGGTCCAAGTACAGAACCTTAAGGAACCCCATGACTAACCCTACTGTATGAGGAGGGAACACCATGGACATGAGCAAACTGGTATCTATCAGATAAATATGATCTAAACCAGTCTAGTGTTGCCCCTTTAATGCTAATCACATGTTCCAGTCTATGTAACAGGATGCTGTGATCAACTGTATCAAAAGCAGCACTGAGGTCCAGCAGAACCAGCATAGAGACCAGTCCATGATCTGAAGCTATGAGAAGATCATTAGTAACTTTAAGAAGTGCTGTTTCTGTGCTGTGATGAGCTCTAAAGCCTGACTGAAACATCTCAAGCAGGCTGTTTCTCTGCAGGTGCTCCAGTAACTGAGTTACCACAACCTTCTCAAGAACGTTAGAGATAAAAGGAAGGTTGGATATCGGCCTATAATTTGCTAATACGTCAGGATCCAGTGATGGTTTTTTAAGCAACGGCTTAATCACTGGCACCTTGTAGGACCGGGGTACATAACCTGACACTAAAGAACCATTGATTTGGTCCAGGATAGAACTGCCTATCAATGGTAAAATATCCTTCAATAGGTGTGTTGGGATGGGATCTAAAAGACATGTGGTGGACTTGGATTTCTGAATTAGCGATGACGCCACAGAAAAATATATACGGGTGAAGGAGTTTAAGGGCTCGTTGGAGAACCTGTATGTTCCCACAGTCAGCACATCTGGTGATGGTCCAGTTGTTGGGATGGCCTGGTTAGCTTTCTCTCTGATAGCTAGAACTTTATCAGTGAAGAAGCTCATGACGTCTTCACCAGTAAGGGAAGAAGGGATACGCGGATCTAAAACACTGTGGCTCTTAGTTAATTTGGCCACAGTGCTAAAAAGAAACCTGGGCTTATTTTCCTCAATTAAAGAAGAAAAATAAGCTGTTCTTGCCTTACGGAGGGCCTTTTTATAAACTAATAGACTGTCTTTCCAGGCTACATGATAGCTGTCTATTTTACAAGAATGCCACTTCCTTTCCAGTCTTCGCACTTTCTGCTTGAGGGTCCTGATATGTGAATTATACCAGGGGGCACACCTCCTCTGATTTACTATTTTCTTTTTCAGAAGGGGCAACAGAATCAAGCGTGATTCTCAGTGAGGTTACTGCACCTTCCGCAATAGAGTCAACCTCAGCAGGGCTAAGATTATAATGATTTACCCCTGGGGAAACACACGGTGGTACTGGGATTAGCACAGGGATCACTTCCTTAAACTTAGCTACAGCATTATCTGAAAGACATCTGCTATAGTAAGACTGTTCTGAGGATAGAAGAATCCTTAATCATAAATGTGAAAGTGATCAAAGAATGGTCTGACAAGAGTGGGTTCTGAGGGAACACTGACACATGTTCTACCTCAACACCATAAGTCAGAACTAAATCTAGGGTGTGGTTGAAGTTATGAGTTGGTTGGTTTATCTGCTGGAGGAAACCAACTGACTCAAGTAATGAAATGAAGCCATTTCTAAAGCTGTCATTTACAACGTCTGCATGGATATTAAAGTCTCCAATGATAATGACTTTATCTGTTCTAAGGACCAAATCAGATAAGAAATCAGAGAACTCAGACAGGAACTCTGAATGTGGCCCAGCAGGGGGCCGATATACAACTACAAACAGAAGTGGCTTTTCTGCCTTCCAGTTCAGATGGGTGATGCCAAGAGTCAGGCTTTCAAATGAACTGGAGCCATATTTTGGTCTAGGATTAATTAATAACTTGGAGTGATAGATTGCTGCCACTCCCCCTCCTTGACCAGTAACACGAGGAATATGATAATTAAGATGGGTAGGAGGAGTAGTAGCCAAGCGGAGTGCAGCTACGGCGGTCCCAAGGCAAAGACCAAAGATGGGAAGAGTTCGGTAAGGCCATGGAGAACGACTTCTGGACGGCTTTGAAAAGGTTCTGGACCACCATCTGGCGTCTGAGGAAGGGGAAGCAGTGCACTGTCAACACTGTGTATAGTGGCGATGGTGTGCTGCTGACCTCAACTCGGGATGTTGTGGATCGGTGGAAGGAATACTTCGAGGACCTCCTCAATCCCACCAACACGCCTTCCAGTGAGGAAGTAGGGCCTGGGGACCTGGAGATGGGCTCTCATATCTCCGGGGCTGAAGTTGCCGATGTAGTCAAAAAACTCCTCGGTGGCAAGGCCCCAGGGGTGGATGAAATCCGCCCGGAGTTCCTTGGATGTTGTAGGGCTGTCATGGTTGACTCGACTCTGCAACATCGCGTGGACATCGGGGGCGGTGCCACTGGATTGGCAGACCGGGGTGTTAGTCCCTCTTTTTAAGAAGGGGGACCGGAGGGTGACATTGTAGAATCTTCTTTGAAACAATACACAGCAAATCTATGCTGTAAACTAAGCTACTGCTGGTCCAACAAAATATCAGTGTGCGTGACCTTTTTTGGGCCAGACAGTGTATATTGTCTCCATATATTCTAGGTAACAGTAAATGCTTCGGCAAAGAAAAAAAAAATCAGTGCTATGGTAATGACGCTCAGCTATGCTGAGAGAGTGACATCACTTCTTAGATTACCTTCAATTACTGTTCCTTGTTTGGACAAAATGAGGTCATTGTATTTAGTCCCAAACTCCCTTATAATAAATTAGCTAAAATTATAAATTAAAATTAAAATTATCACAGATGGATGGCTGGACGGACGGACGGACGGATGGACGGCCAGACAGACAGACAAACAGACTGTGGCAGTGTAGGCTGCTGTACCTTTAAAAATATATATTGTTGTGATAACCAATCATAAGCTAGAACTGATGGCTACAGGGTACTGGTTGAAGATCTAGATAGAAAGTAGTAAAATGAATGATGAATGAAGAAAGCTGCAACACTGCGTGCAAGAGAGAGTTATGTAATTCCTTGTGATAGATGGAAGATGGTGGAAAGATGTGGGGGGAGATCGGTGTAGTAAGAGAGGATGACTCATGATCACCAAAATATACTTTTTTAGATCAATTGACACAAATGTTTGAAAATCTTGTGACAAAGGTGGCATCTTTTACATTTATAGGACCATTTCTGTGTGCATAGGAGCATATTAACATCAAATAGAGATGCATCCACCAATAATGGCTGGAGGTGTGCCAAGTAGGAGGTTGTCCAGCAATGATACTTACAATCGTTCTTTCCATGTTTCTGCCACCTAAGATCACAGGGGCCCATCTTTCCGGTGTACTCACTGAGCTGTCTATTTGCATCCTGGATAGTTGCTCTGACACAGATCCACTGCCTCCCTCTTGTTCTTTGGTGCAGAACCTCAGGTTGCTGGGCTTGGTGCAGAATCCCCCATGCAATGTAATGAGCCTTCTGGTCTTTATGTCACTGGCGTCTAACTCCTCCTTCTGCCAGCTTCTAGGAGTAGAATGGGGGGCCGAGCATGAAAAAGCTTATTGTTACTAATTCTGTAGTTCCAGTTACTATCATAGACAGACAGATTATCATACTTAGGGGGTCGTCTAATCATTAGGTTAACATCTTAGCTATGCTGTTATAGGCCAAGGCTGCCGGGGTCCGGAAACATGATCACCTGACAGGCCTCTGTCACCCCACTGGGTCATGGTTTCCTCTCCTCTCCTCTCCTTTCCTCTCCTTTCCTCCTCCTCATCAAGCAGACTAGTTATGCTGATTCTTGTGTAGTTTTTCTGCTTCCCCCCCCTATTTATTTACAGGTATCGCCGCCTTCGGAGCTGCATAATGACCTCCGGCCCCGCTGAAGTGATTGTATATCGTATTTTTGTGTGTGTTTTCTGTGCTCTGTGCCTCTCCTCTCCTCTCCTCTCCTCTCCTCTCCTCTCTCTCCTCTCCTCTCCTCTCCTCTCCTCTCCTCTCCCCTCCTCTTCTCCTTTTCCTCCCCTCTCCTCTCCCTTCCTCTCCTCTTTCCTCCTCCTCCTCCTTCTCCTTCTCCTCTCCTCTCCTCTACCTCCCCTTCACTCTACTTCTCCTCTCCTCTACCCCTCTCCTCTCCTCTACGCCTCTCCTCTCCTCTCCTCTCCTCTCCTCTCCTCTCCTCTCCTACCTATTCTATCCTCTACCTGTCCTCCCCCTTCTCCTCTCTCTTTACCCAGCCGGCCATCAGCAGGAGGGTCCCCCTACATGAGCCTGGTCCTGCTCAAGGTTTCTTCCTGTTAAAGGGGAGTTTTTTTCCTTGCCACTGTTGCTTGTCTGGGGTCAGGCCCTGGGATTCTGGAACAAACAATTTTGATTGTATAAGATTGATTTGATTTATTACAGCTGCTGTTTAGTGGAGTTTTCATGACTTGCCTGATTCATTGGAGGTATTTGGCTCTGGCAACTCTACAAATCGGCCATTTTCCTGTTAGATCCCACATTTTAGCTGTTCTCAATATTTGTCATGTTCCTAAGGAACAATCTTAGGAGTTGTTTTCAATTGACTCATTGAGTTCAAAAGAAAGATCCTCAGTGTCCTGTTGACCTTTTACACTCTAAAACTCTCCAGAATCCATGTGTGACGCACTCTGTCATGGGCTATCTTCTATATCAATTCAGGCAGTGTACACATTTGTCCATTTGGCCTTGCAGTGTTGAATGACTGCTCTGTCTACCAGTAGTTGGTGGTTAGCACCTCTAGTGTGCCTCCTGATTCCCTTCTGTCCTAAACTCGAGTATTGAGCCATATGCCTGCTAATCTTGACTGCAATGATTCTGCTATGCAGTTTATCAGCTGTTAGATGGGTATCATTACCCCTTTGTCTGTATTTTGTGGGATCAGGACTGACTTTCCTTCAGTATATCACACCAAGGTGGACTCCCTCTATTAGCAACCGGTTCCAATGTGCTGCAAAATTTTGGCAGATGTCAGGACCTGGTGCTGTCCAGCGCTCCATACTGAAGTCCTTTTCTTGAATGTTTGCCCCTGTGATGATAGTTGGTTCCTGGTAAGGGAGCTTGCTGTAGTATGCTATCACAAACACTGAAACAGGTATTTTTAATTCATAAATAATTCATTCATTCATAGATACTTTAAATTCATAAAAATACAGGTCTTGTGTTGTAAACTAGGGATTAGTAAAGACTGTGATTCAGTTAATTCAGATCCATCCATCCATCCGTTAGTGGTGTAGAAACTAAAACAACCTACATATTAATATAATGATAAACCTGCACATATGAAATGGAAAGGGGAATTCAAGTCATTTAATTATTTCTTAATGGTATAATTCGTATATATACACCATGACTTTGCAAGCCGGCAGGAACACAGCAGAAAACTACCATCCACTGCATTGATTTCTCCAGTGCATTCAACACCATCCAGCCCAGGCTGCTGGGGGACAAACTGGAGGTAGCTGGGGTGGATCACTACCTCACAACATGGATTCTGGACTACCTCACACAAAGACCACAGTTTGTGAGGGTGAAGGGCTCCCAGTCAGATCGGCTTCTCTGCAGCACCGGTGTCCCGCAGGGAACAGTTCTGGCTCCTTTCCTGTTCACCCTCTACACCGCGGACTTCTCATACAGCACATCTTCATGTCACCTCCAGAAGTTCTCTGACGACTCTGCTGCTGTCGGCCTCATCACGGACGGGGACGATACGGGGTACAGAGAACTTATTCAGGGCTTTGTGGACTGGAGCCTGCGGAACAACCTCCAGATCAACGCTGGCAAAACCAAGGAGCTGGTGGTGGATTTCCGCAGGCGTAACAACCCCCCCGCCTGCACCAGTGAACATCCTGGGAACGGATGTTGACGTGGTGGAGTCGTACAAGTACCTGGGTGTTCACCTAAACAATAACCTGGACTGGACACACAACACAGACGCCCTGGTCAAGAAGGGCAACAGCAGACTGTTCCTGCTCAGGAGGCTGAGGTCTTTTGGAGTGCAGGGACCACTCCTGAGGACTTTCTATGACTCTGTGGTGGGATCAGCCATCTTCTACGGGATAGTCTGCTGGTCCAGTAGCATCACGGACAGGGACAGGAAGAGGATGGACAGACTGGTGAGGAGGGCCAGCTCTGTCCTGGGATGTCCCCTGGACTCAGTGGAGGTGGTGGGAAATGGGAGGATGATGGCTAAGCTGTCATCCATGTTGAACAACACATCCCACCCCCTACAGGACACCCTGACAGCACTGGGCAGCTCCTTCAGTGAGCGGCTGCTCCACCCTCGCTGTGTGAAGGAGAGGTATCGTAGATCTTTCCTGCCGGCTGCTGTCAGACTGCACAATAAACAGAACACCCGCTAACACAATCTGAATATTATATATTCTGATATGTATATTGTATTCACCCTCTGTACTATGTACAGGTACACAGAGGCCGAGTATCCATTTATCTGGATTATTGTAAACATAAATCCTCTTTGTATATTCCAAATCCTGTTCTATTTGATTTTATCTTATTTTTCTCTGAGTGCTCTTGTTGCTGTTGTTGCACTGTAAATTTCCCCGTGTGGGACAATAAAGGATCTGAATCTGAATCTGAATCTGAATCCGCAGTACCACTTAAAAGCTGCCTGATGTAGGACTTGATGTCAGACATAATGACTGCAAGTGGTCACAGAAATGAACCATCTTCTCAGATCAAAGAAAGTGAAGCAACATTCATGGAAATAAAGATGCTGGGTAGCTAGTGATACACAATAGACATACAATCACATGTTCAACCTTTTCTAGAGAAGGTTGTGGTGACTCAGTTACTGGAACACCTGCAGAGAAACAGTCTGTTTGAGATGTTTCAGTCGGGCTTTAGAGCTCATCACAGCACAGAAACAGCACTTCTTAAACTTACTAATGATCTTCTTATAGCTTCAGATCATGGACGGGTCTCTATGCTGTTCTGCTGGACCTCAGTGCTGCTTTTGATACAGTTGATCACAGCATCCTCTTACAGAGACTGGAACATGTGATTGGCATTAAAGGGACAGCACTAGACTGGTTTAGATCATATTTATCTGATAGATACCAGTTTGCTCATGTCCATGGCGTTCCCTCTTCATACAGTAAGGTTAGCCATGGAGTTCCTCAAGGTTCTGTACTTGGACCAATCCTCTTCACCTTGTACATGCTTCCCTTAGGGAAAATTTTTCGGCAGCATGGGATAAATTTTCATTGTTATGCTGATGACACTCAGCTATATTTACCCATGAAACCAGAGGAGAAAGAGCAGTTAGCGAAGCTTCAGAACTGTCTTAAAGACATAAAGTTCTGGATGTCTTCAAATTTCCTCCTCCTTAACTCAGGAAAAACTGAGGTCATGGTGTTTGGTCCTGAACCTCTCAGGGATAGATTAGATCACATGATCACTCTAGATGGTATCTCATTAACATCTAGTCTCTCTGTGAGGAATCTTGGAGTAACTTTTGATCAAAATCTCTCCTTCAACTGAAGTGCCTTTTTTCACCTGAGGAACATCACAAGGATTAGAAAACTACTGACCCACCATGATGCTGAAAAGTTAGTCCATGCATTTGTTACTTCCTGGCTGGACTATTGTAATTCTTTATTATCAGGGTGTCCAAACTCCTCTTTAAGAAGCCTCCAGGTGATCCAAAATGCTGCAGCCAGAGTTCTGACAGGTATTGACAAAAGAGATCACATTACTCCTGTACTTACTTAAATTTAGAATAATTTTTAAAACTCTTCTTTTGACCTACAAGGTTTTCAGAGGCCTAGCTCCATCCTACCTGGAGGAGCTAGTGACACCTTACCAGCCCAATAGATCGCTCCACTCTCAGAATGCTGGTCTACTTGTGGTTCCCAGAGTTTCTAGGAGTAGAATGGGGGGGGCAAGCATTTAGCTACCAGGCCCCCCTGCTATGGAACCAGCTCCCTGTCCAGGTACGGGAGGCGGACTCCTACTTTTAAGATTAGGCTTAAAACCTACCTCTTCGGAGCTGCATAATGACCTCCGGCCCCGCTGAAGTGATTGTATATCGTATTTTTGTGTGTGTTTCTGTGCTCTGTGCCTCTCCTCTCCTCTCCTCTCCTCTCCTCTCCTCTCCTCTCCTCTCCTCTCCTCTCCTCTCCTCTCCTCTCCTCTCCTCTCCTCTCCTCTAC
This sequence comes from Takifugu rubripes, assembly GCF_901000725.2. Classification (NCBI taxonomy): domain Eukaryota; kingdom Metazoa; phylum Chordata; class Actinopteri; order Tetraodontiformes; family Tetraodontidae; genus Takifugu; species Takifugu rubripes. The sequence goes on along the minus strand of NC_042296.1, from coordinate 428,939 downwards.
CCCTCTCCTCTCCTCTCCTACCTATTCTATCCTCTACCTGTCCTCCCCCTTCTCTTCTCTCTTTACCCAGCTGGCCATCAGCAGGAGGGTCCCCCTACATGAGCCTGGTCCTGCTCAAGGTTTCTTCCTGTTAAAGGGGAGTTTGTCCTTGCCATTGTTGCTTGTCTGGGGTTAGGCCCTGGGATTCTGGAAAGCGCCTAGAAAAAATTCTGATTGTAAAAGACGCTATATAAATAAGGGTTGATTGATTGATTGACTTATTGGTTGATTGATTTAAGACAAAAAAAATAGTACAGCCAAAGTACTATCAACATCACAATAGTCCTTGGTTTTTGTCCTTAAGGTGCAATTATCTTCTTTCTGCTTGGATAAAGAATCATTTTATAGAAAACACTTTGATTGAGGCAAAAACACCCCTCAGCTGTGCCATAATATGATGGCTTGTCTTGATGTATTGCTTGAATAAGTATTATCATTGTCTGTTTCTATAGCACGCAAACTGCATCATATTCCTTGTCCTCTGAACATAGAAAACCAATGAAGAACTGAGATGAGATGCTTTTTTTAGAACATGTAACTCCCCATCTTTTGCTGGTTTCTATAAATAAACTTCACTTGCTTTTAAGACTCCTCTACACACACACACACACACACACACACATTGTTTTACAGACTAAACCAGAGTCGAAGGGATCATGTTGCTTAGCAACCACAGACTGACTTTGTAGGTCATGTATTTGGCTGATGAATGGAAGGGAATGAAATGGCGTTACACAAATTTTATTATAAGGCATACTGATACCCCTAATATTCATCCTTCATAGGCAGTAATTAGCTCTTGGTAATTGCTGTGTTATTTTTTGAAAGTAAAATATCTTTATACAGCTTTAGCAGCAATAATGTAATAAAGGATAATAAGGTGATACCTGCCAAAAATCCAATAATTATTTCATGTTAAACAGACTGGACAACAATAAAATGTTGTTACATGGATACAGTAATGTTTTATCATTATTTTGGCATTTCCTTATATTTAAATGTTGGAAAACCGAATTCAACAGAAACATAAATGCAGACTCGGCATACAAGTGCCAATAAACATCATGTTGTGCAGCTCTCAAAGGCAGAATCACCAAACAATAAAATCAGGGGGAAAGGCCGAGGGGTAGTTAGAAGTCAAGAGAAATAGAATGTTTTCACAGAAGTCTGAGACATTCAAGGAAACACAGAAAGCAGATAAATAAATAAATAAATAAATCACGGACGGGCGGGCGGGCGGACGGACGGACAGACGGACAGACAGACAGATAACTTGATAGATTTGAGACACTGTGACTGAATGTCTGCTGTTTGTAAAGTGTGTTTTTGCATGCAATATACATAAAATGTGAATATTCCCATTTTTAAAGTTACCATGTTTGTGATTGTTCTTCCAATGAGCACACACTGTGGTGGACACACTGTTCCCCTGCATGCGACCACTCCCTTGAATCTATGATTGGACAACTCGGAGCACTTCAGAAGCCTCGGATTGGTTAATATTGCAAAGCCTGTTGCTGGGCTGTTTCCATGGAGATGACCAGCACTATCGTCTCTCTTCAGTGTGAAAAGTAGAGGCAAAAAAAGGGAGAGACAGGTAGAGTGGAGGGATAATTGAAAAAGGGGATAGATTAGATTTGAGAAGGTAGGAAATGAGCACGATGGTGTCTGACTCACTGTGAGTAAGAGTGTGTCTGTGTTTCACAGAACATCATTGAGGCTGTAACAGCATGTAAAAATGCCAGTGGAAAGTGATTCAATGATAAATGAAATGTACAGACATACAGTCTTACCTGTATGTTCTAAGAGCACTGTCACAATACTTCAGCCCAGTGAAGCAGAAATTTCCTTTACCAGTTGTTAGTGAAGTAATCCAAAACAACACAGTACTAAAGGCCATGAATTTTAGCTCTAGCAGCGGTCTAGTAGAAACAGCAATGCACTAATATCAGGAGACAAAGCCCACAAATTGTCAGATAATTAAGCCTTCTTCATGAAAGTATAATAGACTATTGGTGTGTCCTTTGATGCAACTTGGTGAACAAAATTGGGGGGGGGGGGGGTAAACAGTGATATCATAGACTTTTCAGTTAATGTTTTCTTTTTATGGGTGATCTTTTTTTAAATTCTTCATCCTGCGTCAGCCCACCAGATCCCTACACCTAGGAATGTGTAATGGCCATGCACTATGCACAGCCATATGGTGGCTGGAAATGGAGGCAAGAGAGGTCTTTTGATGAACTAATAAATAGGTGACATAGGACTGCAGATAATGGTCAGACTCTGCAGAAAAGGGGAAAAAATGTAATATGCAGGATCGCACATGAAATGGTTGTTGACATAATTCCCAAACCATGCTTGCATTTATCTTATTTGTTTCAACTATTCTTAAACAATGATATTAGATGATAACCTAACTGCAATAAAACTACACAAGATAAAAACATTAACTTTTAAAAAAACAAAACAAAAAAAACCCAACAGTTTATTAGGCTGCATTTAAGATACAGTTGAACCTAAGGCTTGAATTTAGCTTCTTGAATTTTCATCTTTCGCTTAACCCTGACCAGCCAATGAAAAACTCCTCCACATTATGATGGTGTGCCACCGTGATCTGTGCCTGGCGGTCAATGCATAGTTAGAAATAAGGTGTACAGTATCCCCCTTTCAATCCGAGAACCGCTTCCCCACTGTCTCTATCAATATTGTAGCACATTGCTCCCTCTGCTGTGGGACTGATAAAACTACTTCTTGGAATATGTTTTGCTCAGGAGCGCCCCGATGATGGATAAAGCGTTAGATGTTTGGGTGGGTGGCACATGCAGTTTCAAAGGAGTCGAGTGTTTTATGACCCCCCCCGTTTTAATAATTTGTGCATGCTGTAGACAGCCCAACTCACAATAAGTGAATAAATAAATGCTATTTAAAACTTGCAGCAGGTTACTGCTTCTCTAAATCTGTTAAGTCCCCCCCGAATGTATTAAAGTATCCAATTTAAGCAGAAATTCAATTTCATAAAACAGAATCATTTCCTGTCCCATTTAAATATGTCTGATTGATTTGTTTGCAGCTGAGCTCCAGACTAGTCTGTTGATTTTATTTGTGGAACCTAATATATAAGTCAGAATTGATTTCAGACATTATGGCATAACCGTGAAGTAAGGATTTTTGTTACTTCACTTCCACACTTTTTAAAAGCAGGAAGCTAAGATGATTTGACATTGACCACTCCAAAGAAAAGCACTTTGCCCATTAACATTACAGGGCAATGCTTAGGACAGGTTTTTAAAATGAATGCTTTGAATCATAGAGGTGTGAAAAGTGCTGAAAAGGCAACAAACCAAGTATGATGTTCAGATCACACAGCTATGCTGCTAACCTCAGTTTTTTAACCTATGCTTAGGTGTGGAATAGCAACCAAAATACAAGCCAGGGTGTGGATAATTGGAGCAGTTTCTGCACTGAAGACTGTTTTAAACACACTCTGTAATAGTAAAGTAAAAAGTAGCAGCCAGTCTTGGAGAAGACCATCTGAGGAGTATGTTGACACTGCGACCAACTATATTGCCATCTGCAGAAAAACCAAAACCCCTGGATGGCATCTAAAGTATGCATGTTATCCCCAGGCCCGAGATGACGCATACAGAGGAGACAAGGCTGCTCTCTGCTTAGTAAGATCTGCAGTCTTGAAAACAACACATGTTGGAAAAATCCAGAAAGAACTCTGTAACACGGGCAATGCCTTAACTGGCTAGAACTAATTTTTGCTTCGTTTGAGCCATCATTGGGGCCTTTAAGAAGATAAGCTCAACTTCAGTGCTTAAGGTTTGTGTTGATGAGTTGGTAGCTGTACTAGATGATATCTAAAACATCTTCCTCTGTTAAGACACAGTCCATCAGCTGTATCCTATTTAAAAGACTATAATTCCATTAATTTGACCTAAATAGGGATTCAATATTGGATATATCAGTTTGCAACCACTTCACTGAAGAATGTGATCTCCACTACCATGCACACTGTGCTCACCCACCTGGAACAAACACCAACGGCAGAATTCTTTAGGTCACTTCAGCTCATCCTACAGAGAGTGATGGGGGAAGTTCCAACATTAGTCTCTGAATTCTTGACCTTACTGTTAAGAAGGCTGAAACCAGAAACCGGACCCAAGTCACAGACTATTCAAAGGTTTTTTGTTTTTTTTTAAATGGAGACGGCAGTACACAGGCGAGCAAGGCGATCAGAAGGGCAGTAATCTGGAAACTGCAAAATAAAACAAGACAAAAATGAGGTAAAATATCAAGTTTCTGGGAGTCAAAATAGACAGTTTGTTTCCTAACCTTCCCACCACATTTTACAGAGGTGGCATCTCAACATGGTTTGCATGCTGCAGCGAGGTTGACAAAATGCCCCAAGAGGGTGAATGGAGCCTCCCTTCCCTCAGTATTGGAGATATTCCTGAAGCATTGCAGGAACAGAGCTATAGACATTGTGAGAGTCTCTTTCCACTCTCTCAAAGCCCTCTTCCAGTGGCTACCCTCTGAGAAACGGTACCGCATAAAGTGCTCCACCAGCAGGCTAATAAACAGTTACCTGCCACTGTCAAGCTATTCAACTGCCCAATGTTTAATTGAACTGTTCAAACTGGCTAATTTGCACTATATATTAATTCTGTCTGTCTTACTACATTTATTCAACTTACCTATACTTGGCTTAAATCAAGCTTTTATTCATTTTTTAAATTTACAATATCCAGTGTAGGTGATCCTTTCATTTGTTAGATTGAAAGATTTAATAATTTAAGGTACATTCACCTGACAGGCCTCTGTCACCCCACTGGGTCATGGTTTCCTCTCCTCTCCTCTCCTCCTCCTCATCAAGCAGACTAGTTATGCTGATTCCTGTGTAGTTTTTCTGCTTCTCTCCCCCCCCCCCCCAATTCATTTACAGGTATCGCCGCCTTCGGAGCTGCATGATGACCTCCGGCCCCGCTGACCCGTTGTATAATGTATTTTTGTGTGTGTTTCTGTGCCTCTCCTCTCCTCTCCTCTCCTCTCCTCTCCTCTCCTCTCCTCTCCTCTCCTCTCCTCTCCTCTCCTCTCCTCTCCTCTCCTCTCCTCTCCTCTCCTCTCCTCTCCTCTCCTCTCCTCTCCTCTCCTCTCCTCTCCTCTCCTCTCCTCTCCTCTCCTCTCCTCTCCTCTCCTCTCCTTGCCACTGTTGCTTGTCTGGGGTTAGGCCCTGGGATTCTGGAAACCGCCTTGAAACAATTTTGATTGTATAAGACGCTATATAAATAAAGACTGATTTGATTTGATTTGATTTGATTCAAGGCAGAACAGAGCGAGTGGTAATTAACAGTCGTGAAGGACTCAAGGTGGGGCTCACTTTTAATTCCACTGTTTTGACACAGGGTGGCATTGTCTCCCTGGTTTTTTTTGTGAGACACAAAGAGCAAAGAAAGAACTGTGAAGTTGTGCTCCACACACGCCACTCATCAATGAATTTAATATCCTCCTGACTACCAGTAGTTCAAATTTGTCCTCTGTGGAGGACATTTGTAAATATGAATGTCTCCCATCCACAGCAGACTACTGCATTATCACCTTTTGTTCTGTACAGAGGACATCGGGGGCTTTTCATTGATACCGAATTTAAAGTGGTGGGGCTTTGGTACCTGTCACTTTCTCGTTCTGGAGGAAGTTAAACTATTTCTATATTGAGTTTTTGATATTTTCTCTGAGACTAACTAGTTGCCATCAAGGTTCCATTTCACCTGGATGCTGTTCCAAAGTCCACTGCAGTGGACACGATACCTTAAAAATAAAAACTTTATTTTCCAAAAAATGTTTTCAGTATTCTAACTACTATGAGTGTAAAATGAAGGGTCATCAGTTTTCAATCAATCAATCTTTATTTATATACCGTCTTTTACAATCAGAATTGTTTCAAGGCGCTTTCCAGAATCCCAGGGCCTAACCCCAGACAAGCAACAGTGGCAAGGAAAAACTCCCCTTTAACAGGAAGAAACCTTGAGCAGGACCAGGCTCATGTAGGGGGACCCTCCTGCTGATGGGGGGCTGGGTAGAGAGAGGAGAGGGGGGAGGACAGGTAGAGGATAGAATAGGTAGGAGAGGAGAGGAGAGGGGTAGAGGAGAGGAGAGGTAGAGGGAATGAGAGGAGAGGAGAGGAGAGGAGAGGAGAGGAGAGGAGAGGAGAGGAGAGGAGAGGAGAGGAGAGGAGAGGAGAGGAGAGGAAACCATGACCCAGTGGGGTGACAGAGGCCTGTTTCTGGACCCCGGTAGACTTGGCCTATAGCAGCATAGCCAAGATGTTAACCTAATGATTAGACGACCCCCTAAGTATGATAATTTGTCTGTCTATGATAATAACCGGAACTACAGAATTAGTAACAATACGTTTTTTCAAAGAGGTAGGTTTTAAGCCTAATCTTAAAAGTAGCAATGGAGTCAGCCTCCTGTACCTGGACAGGGAGCTGGTTCCATTGCGGGGGGGGGGGGGGGCTGGTAGCTAAATGCTCGGCCCCCCATTCTACCCCTAGAAACTCTGGGGACCACAAGTAGACCAGAATTCTGAGAGCAGAGCGGTTTATTGGGCTGATATATAGGTATCACTAGCTCCTCCAGGTAGGATGGAGCTAGGCCTCTGAGGACCTTGTAGGTCAAAAGAAGGGTTTTAAAAATTATTCTAAATTTAACAGGCAGCCAATGAAGAGACGCCAGTACAGGAGTAATGTGATCTCTTTTGTCAATACCTGTCAGAACTCTGGCTGCAGCATTTTGGATCAGCTGGAGGCTTCTTAAAGAGGAGTTTGGACACCCTGATAATAAAGCCTGGAAGTAACAAATGCATGGACTAATTTTTCAGCATCATGGTAGATGTTAATGAGATACCATCTAGAGTGATCATGTGATCTAATCTATCCCTGAGAGGTTCAGGACCAAACACCATAACCTCAGTTTTTCCTGAGTTAAGGAGGAGGAAATTTGAAGACATCCAGGACTTTATGTCTTTAAGACAGGTCTGAAGCTTCACCAACTTCTCTGTCTCCTCTGGTTTCATGGATAAATAAAGCTGAGTGTCATCAGCATAACAATGACAATCTATCCCATGCTGCCGAATAATGTTCCCTAAGGGAAGCATGTACAAGGTGAAAAGGATTGGTCCAAGTAGAGAACCTTGAGGAACTCCATGGCTAACCCTACTGTATGAAGAGGGAACACCATGGACATGAGCAAACTGGTATGTATCACCTCCCCCACCTCCCCCGCTGCTAGTGGATGGGGGCCCGGCATACACAGTCAGTTGGCTCCTGCGCTCCAGACCCCGCGGCAGGGGTCTCCAATACCTGGTTGATTGGGAGGGTTATGGACCTGAGGAGAGGTCCTGGGTACCGGCATGTCACATCCTGGACAAGGAGTTAATTCGGGACTTCCACACCAGACACCCGGATCAGCCGTCACGACCCAGGAGAGTAGGTTGTGCCAGACCTCGGAGGCCCGAACCAGACCTGGAGGCGGAGAACGAGGACCGTGGGTTGGAGTCGTCAGGGGCACAGGAGTTCTGACCCCCCCCCCCCCCACCCTTCCCCAGGAGGGCGACCCTGGACTTTGCTTGGGGACGTCGGGGGCCGTCCCTCGAGGGGGGTACTCTGTCACAGCTGCGGGCAATCATGCCCGTGAGCCGCCTGCACCCGCACACCTGTTGTGCATCAGGACTCTAATGAGCACTCTTCTTAAACCCCGGAGGCACACCTGCTCCCTGCCAGATCGTTATTCGTTCCCGATGACTTTCCAGCGTTTTCCTGTTTGCCTGTCTGCCCGGTTCTGACCTTGCCTGTTCCTGACCATTCTGTTTAGCCTGCTCCCCTGTAAACTCTGTCTACCTTCTGCCCAATCTCGAACTTGCCTGTCCCCGACTATTCTGTTCTGCTCGCTCCCCGGTGAATCCTGTTTGTTGTCTGTGTCCGACAATAAAGCGGTGTTCAGCCAGACTCGTGTGTTGCATTTGGGTTCTCATCTGGTTCCTGACAGTGAAGTGCTGTTTTTGTGCTGTGATGAGCTCTAAAGCCTGACTGAAACATCTCAAACAGGCTGTTTCTCTGCAGGTGCTCCAGTAACTGAGTCACCACAACCTTCTCTAGAATTTTAGAGATAAAAGGAAGGTTGGATATTGGCCTGTAATTTGCTAACACATCAGGATCCAGTGATGGTTTTTTAAGCAATGGCTTAATCACTGCCACCTTGTAGGACCGGGGTACATAACCTGTCACTAAAGAACAATTGATGTGGTTCAGGACAGAACTGCCTATCAATGGTAAAACATCCTTCAACAGGTGTCTTGGGATGGGATCTAAAAGACACGTGATGGTCTTGGATTTCTGAATTAGCGATGATGCCTCAGAAAAATATATACGGCTGAAGGAGTTTAAGGGCTCGTTGGAGAACCTGTATGTTCCCACAGTCAGCACGTCTGGTGATGGTCCTGTTGTTGGGATGGCCTAGTTAGCTTTTTCTCTGATAGCTAGAACTTTATCAGTGAAGAAGCTCATGAAGTCTTCACCACTAAGGGAAGAAGGGATATGTGGATCTAAAACACTGTGGCTCTTGGTTAATTTGGCCACAGTGCTGAAAAGAAACCTGGGGTTGTTCTTATTTTCCTCAATTAAAGAAGAAAAATAAGCTGTTCTAGCCTTGCGGAGGGCCTTTTTGTAAACTAACAGACTGTCTTTCCAGGCTGCATGATAGCTATCTATTTTACAAGAATGCCACTTCCTTTCCAGTCTTCGCACTTTCTGCTTGAGGGTCCTGATATGTGAATTATACCAGGGGGCACACCTCCTCTGATTTACTATTTTCTTTTTCAGGGGGGCAACAGAATCAAGCGTGATTCTCAGTGAGATTGCTGCACCTTCAGCAATAGAGTCAACCTCAGCAGGGCTAAGATTATAATAACTGATCCCTGGGGAAACGCACAGTGGTCCTGGGATTAGCACAGGGATCACTTCCTTAAATTTAGCTACAGCATTATCTGAAAGACATCTGCTCTAGTAAGACTGTGCTCTGAGGATAGAAGAATCCTTAATCATAAATGTAAAAGAGATCAAAGAATGATCTGACAGGAGTGGGTTCTGAGGGAACACTTACACATGTTCTACCTCAACACCATAAGTCAGAACTAGATCTAGGGTTTGGTTGAAGCTATGAGTTGGTTGGTTTATCTGCTGGAGGAAACCAACTGACTCAAGTAATGAAATGAAGCCATTTCTAAAGCTGTCATTTACAACGTTTACATGGGTATTAAAGTCTCCAATGATAATGACTTTGTCCGTTCTAAGGACCAAGTCAGATAAGAAATCAGAGAACTCAGATAGGAACTCTGAATGTGGCCCAGTAGGGGGCCGATATACAACTACAAACAAAAGTGCCTACTCTGCCTTCCATTTCAGATGGGTGATGCCAAGAGTCAGGCTTTCAAATGAACTGGAACCATATTTTGGTCTAGGATTAATTAATAACTTGGAGTGATAGATTGCTCCCCTGCTCTGTGCTTGGTGAACTTTTAACCGTGGAACAGAGACTACCTCTATAGCGTTAAATATATTATTGTTGGTGGATGAGGGTTCTATGGAAGCAGCAGAGAGATGTGTAAGACTACAACTCTGCATCCTGGTCTGGACCCTGGATTGTCAGGTCACTTTGGGTCTAATAAAATTAGCCAAGTTACTAGAAATGAGAGAGGCACCATCCCGTGTGGGATGGACACCGTCTCTCCTAATTAGACCAGGTTTTCCCCAAAAAGTGCTCCAATTGTCTATAAAGGCCACCTGGTTTTCGGGGCACCACCGTGACAGCCAGCAACGAAGCGACAACATGCGACTAAACATCTCTTCGCTGGCCAGATTGGGGAGGGGACCAGAGAATGCTACGGAGTCCGACATCGTTTTTGCGTAGCTGCACGCGACTCTATTTTAATTTTGGTGACCTCCGACTGACGAAGCCGGGTGTCGTTTGCTCCGACGTGAATAATAACTATACCAATCCAGGGTTTTAAATCCCTGGATGGGCTTCATAAGCAAGAGGTGTTAATATGCAAAAGCTCAAAGGCTTCCTGCTGTTCTACAGGGATAAGAAGCAATTCCATATGAGATAATAGCAGCAGGAAACAAAGGAAAGCTAGCATCTTGTGAGTATGTTTGTTATTAACATGCTTGTTCTTGATGATCTCCTTTCATCCAAGTTATAGTAATTCATCTTTTAATGTCTATTTAACAATCTGATTGACTCTAAACCAGACATTGATGAGTTAATTGACATAATTGTTGATCAAAGTTGATAAAAGTTGATCATTTACCAATAAGGAACCATCAGCTTTGAGGATTTACCACTTGGCAGGGCTCATTGCTCTCAGAGACATGTTGAACATGTGCAGCTACTTTCTGTGGGTGTAGGGAGTGCTTTATAGGAATACATGTGTATGTATGTATGTATGTATGTATGTGTGTGTGTGTGTGTGTGTGTGTGTGTGTGTGTGTGTGTGTGTGTGTGTGTGTGTGTGTGTGTGTGTGTGTGTGTGAAAAACCACCAACAAATTAAAATAACCCAGGGCATATGGATTCTCATTTTCTCTTTGACCGTTTTTCTCAGCAGGACTCCAACACAATAGGCGGCCTTTTCCTCCTCCTCTGCTGTTTTTCTCTCTCATCACTTCTCTCCCACTCACTATCGAGCAGCTCATTGATTCACCTGCCCACTCTTCCCTTATCTTATCTCACCCTCTTAATCTCTGCATTCCCCATTCTCACATCTCAACTCTACAACACAGGGTTGTCATCCATTGTTCCTTTTATTGTGCCATTTTCACACAAATCTACTCACAATCTGCTTTAACAATTACTAACTTTCATGGGTTCATTATTTTAAATAATTTATTTGTGTTTAGCACTAGTTATAACTAGTAATGATTTTTAGTATCTGAGCATTCTAGTAAAATTAGGTCTTTTTTTTTTAATGTATTTCTGATATATAGTTTATGTTGTATAATGCTTGAATGCTTTATTGGAGGATGAAAATCCAGACAAATGTTTTGAATGACATGCTAAAAGGTGCAATGCTCTGAAACAAGCCTGCATAGCTTCAGTCGGCCTGGCAAGGCTGCAAGTCATAAGTCATGTACAGTCCATTTGTGGATTCTAAAGGCAGCCACTGAAGAGAAGGCCATATAGGAGAAATATGATCTCTCTTTCCAATTACTGTCAGAGCTCAGGTCACCTTTTGGATCAGCTAAAGACTTTCAAGGAATTATGTGAACATCTTCATAACAATGAATTACAGTCCAACCTGAAGATAGCAAATTCACGGAGCTTTTCTGCATCGTTCTTGTCAGTGTGGTCGGAGTTGTTGCAGTGTTCTGCAAATCAAAAAGGGGCCCCTTTTCTTTTTAAAGTGAGTCAATGACAAATCTTGGTCAAATATATAAGATTCCTCACAGACAATCTAGAGGCTAAACAAAGGCCAGACAGAGTACTGATGCGATCAGCTAAGCTATTCCTGAGGGGAGGACAAACACAATAGCTCCAGTTTGTCCGACTGAAGAAAAAGAAAATTGCAAATGAGTGTCTTTAGTTTTATTTTCTAAAATTTGACTAGATATTCCAAATGTGATTAGCATACATTCGTCCATGTTCTGCCACTTACCCTGTAACAATCTCCCAAAGACATGTGCGTTGCAGTCCAACAGGATGCTCCTCTATGATCATGTGTCTCAAAGGCAGCACTGAGGTCCAGCAGAACTAGTATAGAAAAAAATATCCATAAAAACACTGATCATTTTTCTTTTTAAAAGAGGGATCAAAGGGAGAAACATTCCAATATTTATAATAAATATAAACTTCATTTCATATATAAAATTATATGAACTTCATATAATTTCTTTTTTGTTTTTCTTGTTATCCTTTTGCTGACCAAGGTCTTAAAATTGACAATAGACAGCTGAATATTTCATTTGAGGTCAAAAGTCTTGCAGACCACTATTTTCTTGTGTCATGAGGGTGCAGAGCAGCTGTGCTGTCTATGTCAAAGTAATATTCTCTGTTAGCTTAATGTCTACTCTGCCTTTGGCTAAACAGGATGCTGAAAAGAGATATGAAACATAAGCAGTTGTCAATAAACATCCTGGAGTTACATGGTGAATATGCTACTCTGTTGGGTTTATTAAATTTACATTGAGTTGGTGTCTCCCCAGCCTTGAACCTCACTTCTGGTCTGAAGCTATGATATGGTCATTACTATCTTTACCAAGTGCTATATCTGTAAATATAGGAATCAATTTTGCTCATGTGTCTGGATCAAATGATTTTTTTAGGCAATAATGTGATCATTGCAACCTTGAAAGCCAGGGGTCTGAAACACTGCTAATAATTATCCTTCAGAGTGTTAGGGTGTGGTCTAAAAGACAGCTGGTACTCCTAGATCACCTAATGAGGACATCTCAAAAAAATAAATCAATAAGTGGCCTGATTGAGTTCTTCAATAGCTATTCTGTTATCAGTGAAGTAAGTCATAAAGGCTTTATTACTGAGGTGTGTCACCACGGCACAATGACTCTTCATCTTCATCTTCATTGTGGCTTCAGTTCTGAAAATAATCCTGGCGATTAGAGTGAGTGATTAGAGAGAGTTTAAACTGCCTATTAGAATAATAGGCCTTTATTAGCCATCGGACTGTCTCTCCAGGCTGGATAGTAGCCTTCTGGTATCGAAGGAAACATACAATTTTAGCAACAAAGTCTCTTATTCTGAACCAGTCTTCAAAAGAATTTAAGATCAGATTCCTCTCTGTACAAACACTTGTGGCCCAGAGGTTATCAAGGGGATTATTTATTTAAATTTAAAAATAGGATTATCTTAAAGAAATCTGTGGATCTAGGATCTAGAACCAAGAATGTGTGAAATGTTGTTTTCTTCTCTGCTACTAAAGAGGTTCCTGGGAAGCATTCAGGCACAAATAAACCACAAATATTTCCCAATTGATTTACATTTTATTTGACAAGACAGTGAACAGGAAACATGTACAATATTGGCTTTTCAAAAAATGAAAAATATTACAATAAGGAAACATTAAAAAACACGACTGCATTTGCATTGTATTATTATTAATTTAGCATTACTCATTATTACTTTCAAACCCATTCTGTGCTCATGATTTGTAAACATTTCGTCATCCAGTTCGCTGTCACACAAAGGGTGAGAATTGAAAAGCTAAAAATCCAAATACACAAACAAACACACATGCTCTAAAAAAAAAAAGACAAGGAAGGCACGTCTGGCTGTGTGATGACAAGCTATAATGACAAACGATGGACAAGAGAGAATGAAGAAACCAAACCAATTCGGACCCACACATCATTATCAGCAACATTCACAGCATCTGTTCCTGGCCCAGAAGCATGCAAAATTCATGGAAGGCATGGATCCAGAGTCTTGATCTTGCAGCTAATCCACCCAACATTACTGCGTGCCTGTGGGCAGATATCACCTGCAAGCTGACTGAGCTTAAATTTTTGTCAAGACTTCTGCTTAAAGAGTCAATTTTGGTGAACATCACAATTCATGTTTAGAGCTAATGAGGCATAAAATCTCTATATAAAATGGGAGCTAAGTCAATGATCTTTGATCTGAAACAATGATTGTCATCTTCCTTTTGTTCAATCTCTTAGCAGTAAAATAAAAACTAATTTATGTCTATTGAATTTACAGAATTCATTAATACACTATTGCGGCAGCATTTGTTCTGTGGCACAGTTGTTTAAATCAGTCTGTGATTGTCTGAAACTGCAAAAAAGAAGTTAGTCATGACAGAGAAATTACATTTAAGTCATCATGCAGCATGCAGACAATTAACATTAAAATTTAAACCTTAATTACTGTCTTTTAGTTTCCACGTGTCAGTGTTCATTATGGAAACATTCAATGCAACAAACTAAATCTTAGTGATGTAAATTTTTAAACCATTCCTTGATTGATGTGTTCATTGTTATCACAGTTTTGTAATGAAAAAGTGTTAAATCATGAACCAAAATTTTCAAGGAAGGATATTTGTTGGCCACTGAATTTTTATCTGCACTGAATTTTTACACTATTTTCTTTTTGTGATATATTCTTTGCATTTTTTACTCTAGTAAATCTAATAATCCAACACGTCTTCCTCTTATATCCAGTAACTCTGCCTGTGGACAGCCACAAATTCTTACAAGTTTCCAGTGTAATCGACCACCTTTTGTGTGCTTGAGTGCCACAGGGTTATTAGCAAAACTCAGAGATGGAATTATCTTAACTGAACAACTGTGAATCACTAAAAAACAATGTCCATTCTCTCAACTTTGTCAACTTTTTCAAATTAATCCATAACACACAGATGCAGAGATGGGCATACACAATGGCCTCCTTGTTTCACTCACATTTTAAAGAAGATTTGTAGATTATTTTTACCCCACAAAGAGCCTAGGACAATGATTACCAACAGGCCAGTGACAATGACATGCAGCGCAGTATCAACAAAAAACAAAAATCACACCATTTTAACTTCAAGGTACCCGTAAAAACAAAATAACAGCATTTCATTTCGTTACCCTGCAAAAAGCACTGATAACACCTACACTTTTATTTACAGATGCATATGTATGTGTGTTTAAATGTGTACACAAACTATATATATTATTTAGCAATAGTATTTACAATTTTTGTTCACCATTTGGTACCATGACATATGTGAAGAGGGGTCAGCAATCTTGATCCACTCTTTGTGTGGTTTTTAAGCGAACAATCAAATCAGATACTAACTGCATATTTACACCACACGAGCAGATGGTCCCCACACCTTAAAGCATCTTATTGTATGTGCTCCGCTGATTGACATGGCAGTGTTTTTCCAATAAGTGCTAAACATTTTCACACTAGATTATATTCCTTAGCAGGTTTCATGGAAGAATCCCATGATTTACGTGGTTTTTCTCATCTAATCCTCTCAAATATATATGTGTGACCATGTGGTAAATATGTCTTTATCACGTAATGTTGCCAGGATGCAGAGACTAAAGACATAGCTTCCTTTGTTAACAAGCAGCTTGTTGTTGCTTTGACAGTGTTATAGAGGAAGGAATCTTTTGACTGCAGCCTTGAAAAACAGTTGAGTTGTTGTTTGATAGATGACTAAAATACCTATCAGATGATTAAGTGAAGAGGCAGGTGACAAATCACTTACTGTAATTTCATTACAAGGCAGCAAATAAAGTTCAACAATAAAGAAAGGTTACTTTTGTATATTATGGCACAAAATGTGATTAAATATTTGCTGTTTTCTGGGTAAATTTTGAGCACTAGGTAGCTATTTAATCACATGGTATGAATTGGTGAAATGTTGCAAAGTCAGCGTCTGTACACATGGTAAATTGATTTGAAAAAGGTGATCTCTTTTGCAATACCTTGCAAGTTAATATTATGCAATGACAAGTCCTTTCGACTGGAATGAAAAGAAGCATAAAAACCTGGATTTACAGAGAAAATAGGAATTACAGTAAATCTGGTGGGAAATGTCACCAAAGATAACTTATTCAAATAGATGGGATCTAAACAAATGTGTCTGACTTTGCACACAGCAGATTTTTAGGTGACCTGGAACTTGCCTACACAATCTGGATGGCTTTTTCACATGGTTACACATACATGGCCGGAGACACGAAGCTCTCCTCTCGAGAGATGTTAGCATGCAGTGGGTCATGGCTGGATGAATCTAAGTCATTTTCACGGAGGCCATCAGCAGCATCAAGGACTGGGGCGGCACCGCCGTTCAGGGCTCCTGAGGTCTCATCATCCAGGTTCTGTCAGATAGAGAGAGGCATGTTTGCCTACGTGATTTCAGAGGAAATTAAATTTGGGCACCATATCTCACTGCATGTAGCTATTCAGACTGGAATAGAGCTCATGAGCACAAATATAGCTTTCTGCATATTACCGTGACAGGCTCACTCCCAGTGGGATTGCAGTGAACCTCTCTGGGGCTGAGAGGTGCTACCTCTGTGGCCATTGGGGGCTCTGATGGCTTATTCAGCTACATGAACACAACATAAACATGGGTTTAAACCACCAACATTTTAAAAGGATCTAACTTCTTACTTTACCTTAACAGTAATATTTAATAGATTTTAAAATGCTTCTTCTGACCAACAGTACAAGGTTGTTAAAGATGTAGTGCCATCGTATCTGAAGACGCTGATTCCCCATATCTCTCACTCTCAGAGGGGCTGGTTTGACTTGTGATTCCCTTTTAAAAGTCAAATTCGTGGCTGAGTCCTTATCTATCTTTAGCTCCCTGTGCTGTGGACCCAGCTCCCTGTCCAGGTACGAGAGCATGACATCCTCTCTACTTTTAGGATTAAGCTTAAAACCTTCCTCTTAGGGATTATATCGAATAATTCTGTAGCTACATTTATTGTTCTAGTCATAGTGATGCATTGTTTAAAGGAGGTCATCTAACCTTTAGCATAATCTTAGTTTCTCCTGCAGGCTGAAGCTGCCGGGTACAGAAACATTGTCTCATTGACAGAGTTCTCTATTAGTTTCTCTCACCTTGTTGGCTCATGGTTACCTCTGCTTTCCCCTCCCCTCCCCATAAATGCAGATAATGGAGATTGTCTTTGACCACTCACCATTTCTGTAGATCTGCCTGTCCTTACAGGAGGAGGGGGTTTGTGCTTGGGTGGGCCTCTGAATGGACAAGAGAAATTAAAAATAAAGATTACAGAGTATTGCTCAGCTTTTTAAGACAATTTATTTCTTTATATTATGGTAAACAAAATAATATACTGCATCGCCAATTTTATTCAGCCAGAGAAGATATGGATACTCTGAGCACTAATTAATATAAGACCTGATGAATGTTGTGTCTCCTAAAACCAAAAGGTTTCTATAATTTGAGTGTACAGCACTGCGGAAGAATTAGTGGAACCAATGGGTAGATTCATTTAAAATGTAATCAATTAAGGAAATTGGTAATCAAGGGTAATTATTTAGCACAAAGTCCTGTAGCAGGGAAAGAAGTAATGACAGGCTTTGATCCCTTTGATTGGCACATCCATTTGCCAGACCTGAATCCTCTGAGAACCTCTGTGACACCATGTAATGTTGCTTCCACTCCTATCATGTTACAGAATATTACCGGTAGTCATATTTAAATAACATGAAATCCTGGCAGCCCCTATTCATGACAATTGGCACTGAACATAAATAAAAGTCATATTGTACTACAAAACACACCTACAGACACAGGCAACTGTCTAGATAAATTATTATTGCTGTCGTGGTGTCATAGGCTGCCAAAACATCTTTAATTTCCTCAGCTGGATACATATTGCGTTATAGCTGCAATGAAAAAGGTAGTATGACGGCAACATTTTTAAAAAGTTGTTATTTTTGTTGTGGGGTTCCTTTTCAGGATTACAACCACAATTTTATCAGCAGCATTCAAGTTTCAAAGAGGACACACGGGCCATCTTGAAATTTTAACATTACAAATCTGTTCCTTTGTCTTTCTTACTCTGTCTCTCAGAAAACAAAATAATCAATCAACCAAACAAAACTAGATCAGAACAAGTCAAAACTTTTTCAACAGTCTGCAGCAAAGATTTTAAGGACATTTGGGCAGATGCCTAAAACAAACATGACAAAAATAATTAAAACCACAGAAATGCGAATGGTTTTGTTTTGAATTAGTTATACTTTTAATGGGTCTCATTCATGAAATGTGAGCAGAGCGAATTTGTATCAACTGTTCATAGACATAAATTTACGTGAATCTCACATTCATCAAGATTTTAGTAGCTCAGATCTGTTCGTAGCTACTAAAAAAATCTACAAATGCTTTTGACTGCATGTAGCGCTTGTGTAAATGTACCAACACATATAAATAATGCTTGTCACTATTGTAAATTATATTTTTAATTTTAGAATAGGCTATATCAATTATGCATGATAGAACATTGCTGGTTTCACATTTCTACTTCAATCTGAAGAGAAAATTGCCCAAATTGTTTGGTGCTGTTCGACCTAGACTAAGTTGATCACTAAGTTATGTGTGATTTTTCAGAATGTAGATTATTGTGACACAACATTTATTACCTAACCGCCTGGGGTCGCTGTTTCCATCAGGGATGATTCCTGACAACGTGCTATCTCCAGTAATTCCTGCTATGCACTCGTCTCGACCTCCTCCTGTGACAGACCTATTTTTTCCGTGTGCACATATACATTTTTTTTGCCCTTTATATGTAAACCTGTTTGCAAATTTACTAACGTTTCATGAAAGAGACCCAATATGCTTGAGGGGACAAAATTTGTACTCCTCATCTGCACTTTAAAAATGAAGGATCCCACCCTATTGTCTCTGATCCACAGTGACATGATTCAGGAATAGTGTACACACCTGTGGATTTATCAACACTGAGATAATGACAAATTGACATATGTACATTTAGCCTGGTGATGCATCAGGACCTGAAGCCCTGACTAGCAACCTTTAGCAGTGAGGTGGTTCTTTGAGAATGTAGCACTTAGGTGAAAGGAAAATGAAATTACACCATGGCTGGAAAATGCAACATACTTATTAACCTTTTTTCCCTGCATGTATCATTCATGATGCTTAGCCTGTTGCATCAAATGTAAATAAATTGGTGGTCAACGAATCTTGAACCAGTCAAATTGTCTTTTAGCAATATATTGATCACCAAAATAGTTTCTCAGACATTCTCATTGATCTGGCCTGTTTAGATGTAATACATGGTCTCACTGGCAATTTCACTGTGGTGGGGCTCCATGCGCTCATATATAAATTTTACATTTACACCATACTTTTCTAGGCTATGGATTATGCTAGAGGTTTTATTATTCATAAATTTGAAATAGGAATATTGAGAACTGCAATATTTTCCACTTTTTGGTAAATTTCCTATTTCTCTGATGTAATGATTTCTGAAATAAAGAGACCTGGTGCCACCTTCTAATCAGCTATTGAACTCAAGACACCTGCAAAGGCCTTTAAATGGTCTCTCAGTCTAGTTCTGTATCAATCATGGGGAAGACTGCTGACGTGACAGTTGTCCAAAAGAAGACCACTGACATTGTGCACAAGGAGGGCAAGACACAACAGGTCATTGCTAAAGAGGCTGGCTCTTCATAGAGCTCTATGTCCAAGCACATTAATAGAGAGATGAAGGGAAGGAGAAGATGTGGTAGGAAATAGTGTACAAGCAACCCTGGAGTGGATTGTGGAACAAAACAAATCAAAAATGTGGGGCAGAGTCACAAAGAGTGGACTGCAGCTGGAGTCAGAGCTTCAAGAACCACAGACGTATGCAAGACATGGGTTTCAGCTGTCACATCCGTGGTGTCAAGCCACTCTTGAACAAGAAAAAGCATCAGAAGCATCTCGCCTGAGCTAAAGACAAAAAGGACTGGACTGCTGCTGAATGCTCCAAGGTTCTCTGATGAAAGTAAATTTTGCATGTGCTTTGGAAATCAATCTGGATGAAGAGAGGAGAAGCACAGAATCCACTTTGCTTGAGGTCGAGTGTAAAGTTTCCACAGTGAGTGATGGTTTGGGGTGCCAGGTCATCTGCTGGTGTTGGTCCACTGTGTTTTCTTAGTTCCCAAGGTCAACGAAGCCGTCTACCAGGATGTTTTGGAGCGCTTCATGCTTCATGCTAACCAACTTTATGGAGATGCAGATTTTCCAACAGGACTTAACACCTGCACACAGAGCCAAAGCTAGCAATACCTGGTTTAAGGACCATGGCATCCCTGTTCCTAATTGGCCAGCAAACTCGCCAGACCTTAACCCCATAGAAAATCGATGGGGTATTGTGAAGAGGAAAATGTGATAGGCCATCAGAGCAACCTGGGCTCTCAGAACACTTTAGCAGTGCCAAGACTGATGGACTCCCTGCCACATCGCACTGCTGCAGTAATTCAGGACAACGGAGCCCCAACTAAGAATTGAGGGCTGGAAATGCTCATACTCTTCATGTTCATACCTTTCACTGGGCAACATCTAGAAATTTTTTTGTATCAATCTTAAGTATTAGTCAGACTTTCGGAATTTGGGTTTTTCCATTAATTGTCAGTTATAATCATCAAAATTAAAAGAACTAAACAGATTAAATATGTGATTATTAATGAATGAATATAATATACAAATGAAACATTTTTTAATCGATTTACTGAAATAAATCAACTTCTTCATGATATTCTCATTATATGACCAGCACCTGTAGATACAGCATATAAAACAAAATTACAAATGCTTTGCTAATATAGATTTTTTTTTATTTTTTAAATTGAATGTCTTTATGCATTGCAGTATACATCTGCACATGATTACAGCATCAGGCTCACTGTGAATATCTTTAAGATAACATGAATATAGATATTATTCCCTGTCTGTCCAATTCTGAGGTTGGGTATGTGATCAGATTATAATGAGCTAAAATATCAGTAATGCCCCTTTAACACAAATTTAAAGTTCCTTTTCAATGCCATGGCTGTAAAGGTAGGGACAGGAGACACTAAAGAGCATCCTCATGTTGGAAGCTTCAGGCTGAGATTTGTGACTGTGGCTGGTTCTGTCGCAACATGCAATAAGTTTTAATGAGCCTTTGTGTCAGAGGGGGACATTAATTATGCTTTAAGGAGCTTAAATAAGCAATGAGGTCATGCAGGAGGGTTAATGAAGACTTACTCTCTGTTGTCCTGGCAGTTGCGGATTAAGAAGATGATGCCAACAATGATGGCGATGAAGATGAGCGAACCGAGGATACCACCAATGACTGCCCCCGTATTTGGGCCTGGAGTAAATTCTCTTTTCTCTTCTGGGGGAAAGAAAGAGAAAAATGTGAATGCGAGAGCTTATGGGCACTTTCAGCAAATATGGTAATGTTAGGAAAAAATATAGATTAATTAGGATGGAAAAGTGGCAGAAATAATATGTTTAGGCGATTCCATGAATCGAGATCATGAGTCTTCGTAAAATTTTCCTTCACTTAAAAAAATCCAGTACTGTTTCTACGGTTTATCTTGTGTTTTGCTCCATAGTGTTTTGTCTGTGCAAAATGTGTTTCATTATAAATCAAATCTGGGAAAGATGTAATCTAAAACAGAAGAAGTATGTTGAAACATACATTCAATTTGGAGTTTGTTTTTCATGCTGTACATAGAGCAACTCAGGGATATAGTCAATAACCCTGCCTACTTATAGAAATTGAAGTATAAGTTTAAATTGATTCTTTTAAATAACGTGGAATCATTTTAATATTCGATAACAATTTATAGAAATTATCATTGTTGTCAATGTTTACTGAGCAAACATTGTACACCAATGGAAGCCAAAAACATGATTACAAGGTTGTTTTCCAGCTGTTTTCCAGTTGTGCTGAACAAATTATTTTTTGACAAAAACAACTCTCTGAGGCCCACAAAGAGGTTTTGCTGAGAGGTTCAGCAGCTATTGCACAACATGATGAATGAATGAATGTTTTAGAGTGAGATATAAATTTTTCCTAATGTGAACACAATTATTTCCAAGGAAGTTTCTTTACTTCCCGTTACCATCGTAAGCCTAAAAGCAACCTCACAAATGGCCTCTGTGTCAGTTAGGAAACAAAAAAAAACAGGTTGCGTGTAAGAAAAATCTGCAGGATTCTCAGGGTAAGAATAAGATGGAGGAGTTGGTGAACCAGTGAAGGAGGTGAACAAAGTGTGCAGGATTCAAGGAGAGAGGGGATGAAGAGTGACAGGGGGAGAAAATCAGGAAGTGCTAGGATTGTTAATAGCCTGCAGAAAAAGAGGGGATTTTAAAGGTCTAAACAGTCCCGAGGGAGGCTGTGAGTGACAGCAGAACAACAACTGCCTCTACATTTCCCCTCTCTCACTTCCTCTTTCTCCCTCCTTTGCTTCTACCCTGCCCAAAGGGAGAAAGTAGATTTGGGTACTACCCGCCACCACACCATTGGAGGGGGACCTGCATTTGATTTTTCTCTCTGCAGAGGTTAATCCCATTTAGATCCATAACGTGACAGTACGTGGATTGGCCATCATCGTGTAGATAGACAGATAGATGAACAAACACAAATTAAATTTACCTTCTGTGTTCAGGATAAAAAATAGTGGCTTTAAAAAATGAGGAGAATCACCTGGAATTTAAATTTTCTCTCAAGTGTGTTTCTTTTTGTGTAACCCCTTGTGTAACCTTTAGACTTTGCAGCTCTGAGTCTCTTCAGTTATGATGAACCCACTTTCTTTCATATTTCTTTTTTCCATATTTTGCAATGCAACTGCTACTATTCATGAGCTCTGCCATCAGACAACAAGGCTAAAAACATGAAGTACACGTTAAAGTACAGTACAGTGGGTAGTAATGCAGTCAGCAATCCCAAATCAGCACATGCGTTTGCACAGTGCTCTGAAACAGGAATCATCAGGCAATTATGATGATCAGAAAAGGGCTGATTAAGATTGTATGAGTGCCTGAAAGCCTTTTAATTCCTCCCAGCAAAGCACCAGAGAAAATACCTTGAAGAGCTGGAGCGTAGCAGCAAACCTAAAGTATGGGTGGAGAAAATTAGACAACTATGAATCAACAGAAGGACAGAAGCTCCTGTCAGAAGGAGCTTCAACTCACACCTCCGGGAGAGCTTTGACCATGTCCCGGGGGAGTCGGGGGACATTGAGTCCGAGTGGACCATGTTCCGCCTTTCGGCTCAGCTCTCAATTTACCGGTCAATCTTCGTTCCTACCCTCACCTATGGTCATGAGCTTTGGGTAATGACCGAAAGAACAAGATCACGGGTACAAGTGGCCGAAATGAGCTTTCTCCGTAGGGTGGCTGGGCTCTCCCTTAGAGATAGGGTGAGAAGCTCTGCCATCCGGGAGGAGCTCGGAGTAGAGCCGCTGCTCCTCCGCGTTGAGAGGAGCCAGATGAGGTGGCTTGGGCATCTAGTTAGGATGCCCCCTGGACGCCTCCCTGGTGAGGTGTTCAGGGCATGTCCCTCCGGTAGGAGACCCCCGGGAAGACCCAGGACACGTTGGAGAGAATATGTCTCTCGACTGGCATGGGAACACCTGGGGATCCCTCCGGATGAGCTGGAAGAGGTAGCTGGGGAGAGGGAAGTCTGGGCTTCTCTTCTTAGGCTGCTGCCCCCGCGACCCGCCCCCGGATGGATGAATCAACAGTGTGCTAGACATTAAACCTGCCTTTTGTGCAAAATCAGACCTGTTTACCAATGTAAAGCTGTTGCGCATCAGAAGGAGCCTGCAGTGAAAATCTTTCACTTTTGCCATTCCTGCATCCACATTATCCAGTAGATTGATGTTCTGAATGGGATGTTGCCATTTCCTTAAAACAAGGTCTGTGGGTGTTTTTTGGTCTCCATGTTTTTCATCCACATTTTATTAAAAACATTTATTAATACCGTGTGATTACTTTAAAAAAGATAATCGACTCCAATCTACAGCCAGTCCGAGGTTACACATTAAATGACTTTGTTAGAAAAAAACACGATGCAAATCTTGCGTTTTAATCTCTCGTTTATTATTTCAAATGTAATATTAATGTTTTAAATTGTGCTGTCCCTCTCTGTGTCCTGTTGGTTAAGAACTACAAAAAAACAGACAAAAAAACCCGAAGATTCATAGAAAATAACAAATCTTTACAAATGTATGGTGGCTAGAAGGGTCTTTGGGGTGACTTTGAGAATCATTCCAAGATGTAATCACCTGCTACCTGAATAACATATTTGTATAAAAACCACTTGAGGTTTTTAAATTTCAAGTGAAATTTACAACATAGGTGGATTATTATGATGGATGAGGAACAGAAATTATTTCCCAGGAAACAGGAAATAAGCAGCTTAGAAATGCATGAACAACAAGTAATTACTCTTCCAATACTCAATAAAAGCCTGATGTGTTTTGTTCCACTATGTGCTTTAAGTACAGGGTGGAACAAAACATGAAAATAACAATAACAACAAATACGATGTGTCTACATTGAATGCGAGCAAGCAGATCTAAAGGGATCATTAAACCCTATTGCATAGTGCTGCTTACACTCAGACTGAAGCGCAGTGTGACCTTTCTGAATAAATCTGCCTATCAGCGCTCCCCATGTTGCCTGTGACAGATATCTGTGGATATGCAATGCTTCGCAACCTTATCTGAAGCCAGAGATGTCCTTTCATTTTCTGACAGCTCTGAACCAGCTTTTTTCCTGTCCATATGTCTACCCACTTAACAGATTAAACTGTGCACATACACATACACATACACACACAAACACACACAGTGTGTGGAGAAGCTGAAATGGAGTTGCTCTCTAAATGATCCACAGCAAATGAGTTTATTGCAGATACAGTTAGCCCCAAACCATTACCATCAAACTAGGTCATGCTGCAAATGAGACAGGGGAGGAAACACAAATAGCAGTATTTAAAGGGCAAAAATGAAACGAGAGTAAAGGTGTCTAGGGGCTCTGTTATCAACTACCTGTGCATCCCCCTCGACATCTCTAATGCCCCCTCTCAAAATCACTTGAAAAGTACAATTGAGTAAAAGTGAGGTGCATCCAATGACCACAAACAGGATGTTACATATACATGGGCTATGGTTTACAGTACAGATATGCACAGTCATTTATGTCATTTAAGCTGCAGAAACAATGATACTATATTGTTGAAACCAGACTTTACATCCACTGTTTAAAATGACTCACAACCTTTTTTTCCCTCTGGTAAATCAAACAAAACTTTTCTTGTTTAGGCTATTATGATTATTGAAATTCTTTCTATTTGCTAAATGCTAGAATGCAGGGAGGAAAATTAGTTTTTTCAAGGTGAACAGTTTATAGGCCCTGTGATTTTTATGCCTTCAAACAATTTGGAAAAACCCAAATGAAGGAGTTGTGGCTGTGAAAGCTTTTGATAGGTTAGTTGGCAACATTTGAGTTAATTGGAGGCATGCCTGTGAAGGGCATTTTATGGCACACCTCAAACAGCCTTTTCCTTTTTCTTCATATCATCATCAAAATGAATCCAGAGAAATCTACCAAGAGATCAGGAAGAGAACTGCGGACCTAACCAGTCTGCTTTATCCAAGGTTACAGTTTCCAGATGCCTGAAGGTAAACACAAGTAGAAACACCACACAAATGTCAGGACATCCATCCACTCAGTAAAGAGACACGTTGTGTTTCTTTGAGGTAAATGTGATTTGGTGCAAAATATGTAAACTGACCAGAACGAAAGCAAAAGCCCTTGTGTAGATGCTAGCTGACGGAAACAAGTCTGGTACCATTTGGCCATATTTCTTAGTAAAAAGTAGGAAGCCTGAGAACTCACTCCCAACTGAGAAGTGTGGAGGTGGCAGTACCATTTTGGGCATCAAGGGAAAAGAACATTATGTTGTATGTATGTTATGTTGAATCAACATCTCAGGTATCAACCAGCAAGTTTAAGCCTAGGTGCAAATGGATCTTTCAAATAGACAATGATGAACACACCCAATTAGTTACAGTGGGTTAAAGGCAACAACGTCAATTTCTGTGCCCATCACACAGCCCTGATCTCTGTCCCATTGAAGATTTGAGGACAGGGCAGAAAAGGCGTGCGTGAGCGAGTCGGGCTACAAACCTGACACAATTACTCCAGTTGTGTCAGGAAGAATATTCCAGCATTCCAAAATTCCAGCAACATCTTGTCAGAAGCTTGTGGAAAGATGCATATAATGTTGGATTTGAGTCAGAAAGTTTACAGGCAATGTTACTGAATACTAACACAATTTATGGGGATTTATGACTCTGGAGGAAATAGCTAAACAAAAAATTGTTCTCATTATCCTGGCATTTTGTGAATAGTAATCATTTTAAGCACTTATATCTGACATTAAGTTTAGTCTCACTTACTTTCAAATGGTGTGAAAACACAATGTATCGCTCTTTTTTACACAGTATGTACATTTATTTTAAATTTCTGGCAATGACAGACAAGCAAGGTATGTTATTTAAGGTCAACCTAAAGGCACACTTGGCGACTCAGGAGGTGAAGGACAGGAATACTGTGAAGACAACTGTAGACTTTGATGTATCAAAGAAAAAAAATAAACCGATATTGGCTATAGTTAAAATCCATAGTTGCGTATTATAAACCAAAACCCAAAACAGAATCTCTGCACCTGTCCAAATGCACATCTTTGGACTGAGAGAGGAGAAAGAAAAACCTCCAACACATGCAAACAAAGAAAACACCATCAAATTTATTGGCCGTAACTGATTTAAGGCGGGTTTCATTAATGATTGGTGCAAATATAAAAATGTTAGGTTTATTATTAAAGGTAACAAAACATTAAAACAGCTATATCCCATGGTGTTGAACCCAAGAGGACTGATTTGATAGCTTCCAATGGTTTTATTAGGTCTTTATATTTAATTCAAGTGTGTTTTCAGCAGTGTCCAGCAGCTGTTCTGAAAGGAAAAGTTCTGAACCGCAGACAGTTGGAGGGTTGCTGGGGCACTCCACTGCTAAAGAGTTATATATTTCCCTTGGGAAGAGCTACAGAGAGTGGACACTGGACTTCAAATTCATCCTTGCAGTAAGTAAGAAATGTCTGATAGGACTGACTCCACATAAATCACATACTGAAATAAAGGAGGGAAGATGAAGAACAGATTTTATGACAGGTTCATCTTGAGGTTTAAAAAGGGTATATCTGTCATGTAGTGTGGGTTATATAGTTGAAAAAATTAAGGGAAAAGAAGAGCTACAAAAAAGTCATTTGTTCATAAATAAATTGTGCTAATGTGATAAAATATCCTCAGAATACCCATACTGTAGGTGTGCTCACCACATTCCAGTGACAAACATATTATATCTTTTCCATGTCCAGCTGAAAATACCACATGTACCCTGGAACACCATGACCCCATTTCCCCTGTTGCTTCAAGTAGTAAAGAGCTTCTAAGTCAATTTAACACTGTCATCTGGCTGAGTGGGCAGCACACGTCAAAGGTAAAGTAGCTCGGGAAATGGGCACAGAAAACCCCCACAAATACAAAACAGAAAAGCAGACTGTAATATTTGAGGAATCTTGGGCTGTGCTATAAAAGATCCTTAATGGAAGAACTCAGAATAGCCTAAAGAGATTAGAGAGGGGAGAGAGATCAGTTATATCGACTGCTCCCTGGGTTATTTGAAGCATTTGAAATATATTCAAGTGCTTTCTACCAGGTCTGAAGCCAAGGGAGCACCTTTTAATACTCCCCCATTTCAGCACTCACTCAAGTGTCTCAGGCAGACAGACAGACAGCAGGCAGACACACAGAGAGGTGGGGGAGAGAGGATGTCATTTCAAGCCACTACTACGACACTTCATGCTACAGCTCTTAATCCCACAGGCCCAGATCAGGGTCATGTTCTGCTGACAGCCCTTCATCACAGCTTTGAGTGTGAGTATGTGTGGGACACACTGTCACTGGTACTCAGATTGTATTTAAATGCATCTGTGTGTGTGAGTGTATTTTGAAAGACAATCATTTGTCATGCAGACAGCTGTCTGGTCACCCAAGGGTCCTTCACAAAGCCATAGCAACAGCAGCCATCTGCTGCCAGGTAGCTGCATAAGCAATGAGCTCAGAGTGCTGGTATTGTTGGAGATGCTGAGGTTGAGAGAGGAAATTCACATAAGTAAGGATGGGGAGAGTCAACTGACAGACAAGTGGTGTTGTCTGTCATTTATCTCTACACAATAAGCTTGGGGTAGGCTTATGGGCAATTACATTTACACACCCTTTTTCTTCCTCTTCCCTCCACACTTACCCCTCTATCACCCTCTCACCTCAACTAGAAAGGACAAACGACTCTTGAATGACTTACATCAGAAATGCAAAAATGTTCGACAGTACTGCAAAGAAAGTTAACATTAGTACTAGCAATACTATTGAGACTGCTTGAGAGTCCATTACTGCATCAAATGGTGTGATAAATAAATAAATAAATAAATAAATAAATAAATAAATAAATAATCAAAACACATGTTTTTACAGACCTGTGATCATTTCTCTTTTTGCCTCCATTTCTGACTGCTACTTGCTTTTGTGGCATATTAGCAGTATTTCTAAGTTTGTGTGTTTATCAAAACTAATGGTTTATGCTAGTGGAGCACTCTTCCTGTTTGCAGGGAAGCCATATGCCTCCTGCTTTCCTTCATCAGGCTCACTCACTTTCAGATACACAGACACACAATGCTCAAAAACCCTGTGACTGCCACTTCCTTGGAAATCGCATCAACACAAAACCAACAAACTGCATGATTCAAAAGTCACTGTGAAGGAAAACTTAAAAAAAATCATTGCACATTTGAGAAAATGCTAATATTAAATGTAAATTCTTTTTTGGTCAAACATAAAAATATAAGGACAAAAGCAAAGATATCACTTTCCATTATTAAACATATCTGCCTCCTTTCTTTATATCTGTTATATTGCTAATTCTTACTTTTGAACTCTAACAGATGTCAGAAAAAAAAGGAAATTCCAGTATTCCTTTGTTTCTGGTGAGGATATTGAAAAAGAAAGAGGCTAAAGAAGGCAAAGATAAAAGAAAATGGAGATTCAATGTGCAAACTTCTCTGTCCTTGCATTGTCTCGCTCCTGAGATATCATTAATTGCCGCCTAAGTACGGTTCCAATTCTAATTTCACAACCTGCCAGGCATGCTCCAATTTCCCCAGTCATGCCGGGACTCGAGTCCTTGCCCGCCTGCTCTGAGCAAAAGTGTTGGGTAATAACAGGCTATAATGAGGGGATTGGAGGAACGAGAGTGTTTAGGTACCAGTCAAATAACCATATGGATAAACAGATCGGACTGACATGTGATTGAAAAAAGATTTAAATGGCATCGTAAGAGCTGCACAGGAGAACCTTATGAACAGGAGTAAAGAAAAGATATCCAAAACTGAGTCCACCTTCATCACTTAGAGTAAATCATGACAAAATTATTCCTTTCAGAAAATGCTTGACTCATTAATTTGCTATGGTTGATCATTTGAATCCTTTTTCCACCTGCAGTGTCACCATTTACAACCACATGCATTTTAAAAAAGTCCCCCTCTGGTCATGATTCTGTAAAGTACTTTGGACATTTAGAAAGTAGAATCATACAGTTGAATTTTAATGTTTGTCTCTAATGCAAAATGCAACAATGAAAATGCTTTTCTGCCTGAATGTTTTATTTTAAGGGGTTTGGTTCCACGACCTCAACCAAATGTTCCTCATGCTTTTGAAAATGAAAAACCCGGGCCTAAATACAATGCAATTTTTAGAACGATGTGGCGCCATGCTTAGTTGAAAACTGAAAGCCAACAAAAAAGAAAAAATGATTAAATCATGGGTCTGGAAGTAGCAAAGTGACATCATTCATGTCATCATTCAGAATGACGAAGATTAATTTAATGATTTAATGTCATGGGACTGAAAATGAGAAAAACCTATTAATTATAAAGTATAAAGCAGAATGATCAATAAATATGGTCATATTTAGCAGCTATAAAACAGTTATATGTAACTAGAAAGAGCTCTTACTGATACAAGACCTAATTAGTGCTATAAGAGTGCTTAAATACTTTGGAGAAATATTGAAGTGGGAGTAGTTTTGTTTTACTGGAAAAATATGCAAAACCAATGGATTTTGATGTGCCTGAAATGAGGACAGGCCAGTGCAGCACAAGAACAAGTGTGTAGTTGACGATGAAAAGAACAGCGGCACAAAGATGTTTAGTATTCTTTCCACAGACAAAGTTAACGTGGCAGTAATGACTTAAACTATGCAACCAGAGATGAGTGAACACAACACGGACACATAATTGCGGCTTTGAAATTGGAACAAAAGGTAGAGACGCTGATGACTTGAGGGAGACCAGAGAGAACACATGGATACGATGGATGGATAGACAGATCCATCGGTTGGAGCAATTGGAGCCAATTTCAGTGGAACGCCATCATCATCATTTGCATCATCATCATCTCCTTGTTCCAAACTTCAGGAATGAAAGTACATCAGTTTCACTTCCAGATGGGTTCAGGCTTGCCGCTCTGAGGAACATAAGAGTGGGTTGTTTCTCCCCAGTACTGTCAGACCTTTCAGTGCCTCAGGCTAATCAAAACTGGACCAAATCAATCAATCATATGGATAATTATGCAGAGTATTTGCACACCTGCATACAATTCCCAGTTTGCACATATACAATTCCTGCACCTTTGTATGGATTTTATAATCATATATATTGTGTAGTGAGTATAAACTGTGGAAACTGTTTCCCCCCATTTTATGTTGACAATCTCTCTGGGATAAATAAAATCTGTCAATTCCTTGGAAATCTTTGCAGCAGCAGTGCATCCAGCCCAGTAATCCAACAGGGGCTCTGTTCTACCAGGTAGACACTAGCTTTCACCTGGGATTTGAGTTTCCTTCCTTAAAACTGGGTAGGAGAGAAAATGACCCCTACTCTTGATTAATCCAAAGTTCCTTTCACCGAACTGTTGTTTTAGCTATGCTGTTCGACCCCACAAAGAATGATGGGTTTGTATTAATAAATAGAGATAGTGATGGAAACACAAGATAAAGACAATGGAATAATGAACATAGTGGACATCACATCTCCTATGTTATGTGGCACAACTGAAGACACTGCTGTAACTGGTGAGTGAAAAAGCATCCCAGTCTGTTTGAGACTGAAGAGGAAATTGACGTTATGTTTTAGTGGTGGCCAAGGGCATTATTCTCCCTGAGAAACCCCCGGTCACATCACGTCATTTAACTGTAAGCACATAGAGATTGAACGATTGGGTCACACCATTTCGTACCGTGAGGCTAACAAAAGGTTTGTGGTGTCAGCTGGGGATGCAACAGGCCTTGTAGTGGAAGAATCAGCACATCAGCCGGTGTGGCCAACACCACGTTCTGACAAAATGGCAGGGAGAACGGCTGAATCACTGCAATTTGCTCTGTTCTACTAGTGTTGTTGTGATTTATATTGAGATAAAATAACAAGTGGTCACACAATATGATATGTCAGGAGGAGAACAAGTCTGTTTTTGACCAAAATGAGCCTATTGTAAACATTTAAATGCCAAAAAACATAATTTAGAACTTAATAAACAGCCCAAAAGATAGCAATGATTTACAATATGTGGCCTCCTTGGGATTAAAAGAAGATCAGATCAAATAAAATAAAATCAATCTTTATTTATATAGCGTCTTTTACAATCAAAATTGTTTCAAGGCGCTTTCCAGAATCCCAGGGCCTAACCCCAGACAAGCAACAGTGGCAAGGAAAAACTCCCCTTTAACAGGAAGAAACCTTGAGCAGGACCAGGCTCATGTAAGGGGACCCTCCTGCTGATGGGGGGCTGGGTAGAGAGAGAGGAGAAGGGGGAGGACAGGTAGAGGATTGAATAGGTAGGAGAGGAGAGGGAGAGGGAGAGGGAGAGGAGAGGAGAGGAGAGGAGAGGAGAGGAGAGGAGAGGAGAGGAGAGGACGGGCACAGAGCACAGAAACACATACAAAAATACACTATTTATACAGCGGCGATACCTGTAAATGAATACCGAAGGGGGGGTGGGGGGGGGGGGGTAGGGGAGGGAGCAGAAAAACTACACAAGAATCAGCATAACTAGTCTGCTTGATGAGGAGGAGGAAAGGAGAGGAAACCATGACCCAGTGGGGTGACAGAGGCCAGAGAAACATCTCATTATACTCCAATATCGTTTCATGGAATCTTTAGTATAGTCCAGGATGTCATTTTGCTGGGAGAGATGATTCTATTACAAGCTCATCAGTATTCTGTGATTTTTCCTCAGTGGGACCTTTTGCACCTGGAACATATCAGATTCTTTGCTGCTACACTGCTAAATGCTGGAGAGAACTCCACAAGACGTTTTTACTTAATCCAAAACCATAAACCTGTTGTTTTTGACTCCTTGACAATTGATTAGTGCCAACCATATTTCTCAGAGATTACAAGTTCTACATCCAGTGGCAGAGCTCAGTCGATCTGCTTTTCTATCATCTATCCCTGAATCAAAGCTCCTTCATCTTTTCACTTATTTCTGTCTATTTTTCTACTCCTGACCAACTAAATGTAATTCTGTTGATAAAAGCAGTTGCTGGGTAATATCTGTAGTTATGTTTTATCCCCCAGGCTTTTTCTCCTACCAAAAATGAGATGTGCTATTTTACAAGACAAAAAGGAACCAGCTCTTGTGAACAGAAGGAAAATCGGTTTCTAGGAGCTAAGCACGCTGCACGTACATAAATCTTACAAGTATTTCCCAAATGACCAGCCTCTGACAAATAGCCTCGCAGACATAGTTCAAACAGAGTGCAGACATCAAATTTCTATCCAGTAATTTTAGGGAGTCCATAGTACGCATCCTACATGGCATACAGCTTGGCTCCATATAAAAATTCAGTGCAGTCTCTGCACATTTATAGTCTTTCTAGGGATGTTTCCAGACTGCAACTGGATCTGCATTTTATTAGCAGTGTTGACAAGCTGGTGCAAAAATGTTACATGCCTGAAGACTGGCCTTCGGATGTTGCTTTGCAATAATTAAAACCTTAAGTAAGTAGGAAACATAAGCAGGAAATAGAGATTTAACTGAAACTAAAAGAACAAACATTCTATTCTCATAGCAGTTCCACATATAGTAATATAATCAAATCTGATCAGGAAAGTTCCAGACCAAAATCCATCTACAGGAACATTAATAACAGCAACAACAACAACAATACTACTACTACTACTACTATTACTACTACTACTTCTGCTACTACTAATAATAATAATTTTACTTCAGTGGGATAGGCCCTGCCTCAGGCATTCAGACGGCTCATTCAGACAGCTCAAATCTCATGTTGCAGGACGGGGACAGTAATTAGCTCTTGAGCTTGACAAGTCAAACATTTAGCAGATCTAAACATCCGATGCTGCTTGAATAAACAGAACCGATGATAATGACATGATTTGGATGACAGATGCTGACACATATAAATGTAAACAAAGCTACTTATAGAAGTGTAGGTACCCCTGCAAGCTGTGGAAGTTTCAAAATCTTCTACTAAGTAAAGCCGAGTGTTTGAAGTGTCTGCATGTGTGGTGTCTGTGTGCAGACACCAGCTTGTTTGATGTTTCTTGCATAATTGCATCATGGCAAAGTTGTTATTAATGAGGGTCTTGATGAGCCTTAAAAGGAGAGAGAGCGAGAGAGAGAGAGAAAGAAGGCGAGAGACAGTGATAGTGAGTGAGAAAGAGAGAGAGAGTATGATACTAATGAGGGGTAATGAACAAGACTCTAATTGTTATGGTGGCTAACCTAGCATGAAAATAACCACTCACACACACTCTCTTTTTCATACACCCTACATTTTTATATCCAGGCAGTGATCAGCCTCTGAATTGTAATGCAGTTACATTTCCATTTCATTTCCTTTCAAACATATTGATACAATAATAGTAAAAACATTCATTGTCATTATTAAGCCCCCTTAAGCTTATAATTCAAATCTCCAAAATGACTATACACTATAAATAAAACTGCATCTTCAGAGGTCAGGTTCTGCATTTCTAATAAATAACAACATGTAATCTTAATTCTAACTTATGCTGCATAACTTAACCTGTAGGAACCTATTTTTGTGGATCATTTAATAATAATAGACAGAAAAAAAATCATTCATTTTGCGTTTCCAATATCACATGAAAATCCATCTGGATATGCAAAACTATTTTAAACAAGTGTGAATAAAAGTGTTAAACATGTTGTAGAGACTGCTTTTACACAAGGTTTTTGTTTCTCTGCTTCATCTCAATGCAACAAATGAACCAATGTTTGGCTTTTAAATAGACATATAAAAAAGAAAAACAATTCCTTAGCTAATTACAGTTTAATAAAAAAGCACTCTGATGTCTTTGAACAACATATTTTTAATGTCTATCTGCTCGTTTCTCTTTTAGTCCTCAAGATTTAACAGATTTTACAGAAACTCTTTATAATGCCCACTGACCTTTACCCTTCTGGGACACCTTCTGTCATGAGGTGACATGGTGACCATGGAATAAATTAGCATGCATTATTCCCCAAATACCCTTTTATTATGTTAATATAGCAGCTAATTAGCATGTACTGTGATTATATTATGTGGTCCAGTCTAACAGACTAGACTGCAGCTCAAATTATAAGATGTTTCTGTTGATTCTGACAGATTACATGATGCATTTCAGTTTGTTGTATATGACTGCAAGGTAATCAGGGTGCAGCTGAAAGTTTCAACAATGGCTGTGGCGACATCAGTCCTGGGCCATGGAGCAATGGAAGAAGGTGGCCAATGTTGGGTTTGGGAAAACCGTGGGTCCTGCAATCCATGTTGCTGTTACTTTAGCACCACCAACCTAAGCATTGTTGCAGACCATTATGTTGCACGGGATACTGCACCCTGCCAAAAGGCAAGAGTTCAGGAATGGTTGGAGGAGCACAAAAGGAAGGTGTTTGGCATTCCATTTCTTCAGGTTACAAAAAAAAAAAGAAATGTCTAAAAGTGACTAGAAAATGACTGCTGGACATGTACAAGAGTGACAAAACAGTGGAGCGGCTAAGCTGGTGTCATTTGGGCTCAGGTGCTTTCCTCCACTGTCATCTCTGTGACATTTACTTCCCAGCTGGTGATTGTGATGCAGATGTTAGGGCACGTGTGTCTGTGTGCATGCCAGTATGTCTAAATCAGTATGAAGGTGTGTGAGCGCGTCTGTGAGTTATTTTTTCCCAGCATTCCCTTCAGGCTGAAAGCAGTACAAACTGCCGATATGAATTGGCTGCAAATCACAATATTTGACTTGTGTAAACAGCAAGGAATGTGCAGTGTGTCCAGATGCCAGTGCACACTCATATAACTGGATATAACCTCAATATTTACACATAACAGTCGCTACAATGTTGGCAAGCTCCAGGATTACACTATGTACAAGGTTTTTCAAATGGCCCGAGTAATGAAAAGCAGTCAACTACAATGGTGAAATCTATAGGTCACAATAATGGCCTACTTTCTGAGGCTTAAGTGACTTATGTTTCCTTCCTAAACAACATCACCTTACTTCCACATGCTATCATCAAAATGTACTATAAGAAAATTTGCACACAAGTCATGGAGAGTCCCTCACTAAACAAACATTTGTCATATTTTCCTAAATTAATCTTAAAAAGATGATATTCTTTCCCAAGGAGTCATCTTATCTGACAAACTTAACGCTTGCAGCATATGAGCCATTGAATGACACATTCTTGACAGCTTTCCTTTCATTTTTTCTCGCTGGTGTAAATAGAAAGAAACTCATCATTGTTGTGTTGTGAATGGATTTTATTGTAAAATGTTGGGAATCGGGATCTGTGCTGGCAGCAGAGAAGGAAAACAAGATTCTAACGTGTGTTTATAGTCAGATCACCTGGGGCCAAGGCCAACCCACCAAATAAAGCAAAGTCTGAAACGGCTGCAAATATTCATTTTCCATTCATGTTGTCTTTATGTGTGAAGGCTTGTGGATTTAAGAAACTTGGGTCTGTGTGTAACAAGAATTGTTTTGTGATCTTGTTTTGAAATGATCCGAAAGATCAACTCTGAATCTTTGTGGTACAGATGTTATAATCCCATGTGTGACTTTGTTTGATGATACAACCAAGAAGGCCAAGTTGTGCCAACAGGAGTTCAAGGGCAAAAAGGGTGGAGGAGTGGGGGACGTGGTGCGGTAGAGTAAAGAGAACAGACGGGATTTATGTCTCTCTCCCTCCTGAACAAATATGGCCTGAAATGAAAAGATTATTTCTGCATTTATGGATGAGTCCTCCATTTAGCCACAAATTAAACTGTGTCAGACACTTTGTTTCACATTTACCGTATTTTCACGACCATAAGGCACACTCTATTAAAAGGCGCAGTCTCAGTTATGGGTGCTATTTCTGTATTTAAAACATACATAAGGCGCACTGTATTATTAGGCGCATGCTGAAACATACAGTAAAAAATGACAACGAAAGTAAAACAGTGAGTTTTGACACATTTATTGAACAAAATATTCATTCTTCCGCCACAAAACCATCAAAGTTTTTATCTTCTGTATCTGAATTAAACAGCTGCACTATTTCAATGTCCAACATCTCGAATTCCTCTTCTTAATCATCTGAATCGGACTCACTGACTGGTTCCGGCTCAGTGTTGATTTTGTGAAAGCTCTTACAGTACATGAAGACGGTATCATAGCCCATGCGTCTACAATCCACCCGCATATGGTGGCATAACTTGCCCGCCGCTGAACGACAACTTCTCGTGCCCCGTTGTGCATATCGCCACCGTGCTGGTCCCTTTTTCTCCACTTTGTGGGTCAAAGGGATGTCAAAGTCAGAGGGATCTCATCCATGTTGGTGATGTGGCTGGGCGCGGTTATCTTGTCGCGGCAGTAGGTGCGGAAGATGGCCACCCTCTCCTGGTAATCCGCTGGCAGCTGCTGCGCAACAGTTGTCCTTGCGCGTATGGAGAGATGCCGCCGCCTCATAAAGCGAAAACACTATGATTGCTTGATTGCCATTTTCAGACGCATATTCGATGGCCTGCAGTTTAAAGTAAGCCTCATTCATACGCGTCTCGCTTGACCAGCGCCATTTTAGGGGGTCCTTACACGTAAGTGTGCCGCTAATCGATTGGCGGAGCATTTACCGTAGTGCACCCACAAAAGGCGCATAGAAGATTTTGGAACTCAGTCCACACACAAGGCGCTCCATATTATAAGGTGCACGGCCGATTTTTGAGAAAATCTCAGTGTTTTAGGTGCGCCTTAGAGTCATGAAAATACGTTATTCGATTATTTCCATTTCACAGTGTGTTTAAACTTCAAGCTGTCTTACGATCGTGCACAGCACCAACCTCTACAACCGCAATATTTCAGTCAGACATGTTTGAAGTGGACAAAAACTTCCTAGAAGGACAAATGATTGCAGATATTAAAACATGGGTGATTTCTGACTTTTTCTCCCCCTAATTTATGATCTATAACACCACCACAAGCTATTTTGCGCCACTATTGTGCAATTGTCTTAAGTCATTTATTCCCCTGGCACCCAACACAATCAGTGCAACATTGCTAAAGTGACGATACACTTTTTGTCCCCCCCCTCTCTATGTTCTGTTCTACTGTGGAGTTTCCTGCTGTATGTCCTCAGTAATTGAGTCAATGTTTGATTTAAACCCAGGATATACCATAGTCCATGGTAATCAAGAATACTGAGTTGGAAGATTCACCTGGAATGTGCCAGAGATTGGATTGGAAAGTTGGAGGATCCTCACAATGCCAAGAAGACTTGTAAAGATGGTTGCACCATGTTTGAACACTGCATACACTCCTGTTCATTTATTAGCACTTCTGGCTTGTTTTTGTCACACCAAATCAGTTATACACATAGTATTGTTTGATAAGTATGTGTCATGATTGATGATCTAACTGAATTTTTTTTGGTTACGTCGCCTCAGTAACTTGCCCTATTAAACTTAAAAAAAAAACATGCTGCTCCTAACACAGCACGTCATCCAGCTTCTGATACATGCTATGGTACATTAAGTATTGCTATGCTCGTATCAGCGCACCATTTAGAGAAATGTGTGGGTAAACCGCTTCAGCAACCAAAGAAGGCTTGTGTCACACCACTGCTGGTTGCCCCCCACGGATGACCTGTAGATGCCCACATTAAGTTCAAGTCACTTATGCTGACCTAGATAAGTGACTTATGTGAGTACGAGCTGGATCTGCTCCTTCTTACAATGATCTTATTTAAGCCCATGATACCCCTCGTTCCGCTGCGTTCTGCACATGAGTATTCTCTACTTGTACAGGCACGTCAATCCAGACTATTGCTGCACTGTTTTTCCTGCTTCATTCAATCAATTAATCTTTATTTATATAGCGTCTTTTACAATCAGAATTGTTTCAAGGCGCTTTCCAGAATCCCAGGGCCTAACCCCAGACAAGCAACAGTGGCAAGGAAAAACTCCCCTTTAACAGGAAGAAACCTTGAGCAGGACCAGGCTCATGTTGGTGGACCCTCCTGTTGATGCCCGGCTGGGTAGAGAGAGAGGAGAAGGGGGAGGAGGGCAGGCAGAGGATAGAATAGGTAGGAGAGGAGAGGAGAGGAGAGGAGAGGAGAGGAGAGGAGAGGAGAGGAGAAGGAGAGGAGAGGAGAAGGAGAGGCATAGAGCATAGAAATACATACAAAAAATACATACATACCTGGTAGCTAAATGCTCAGCCCCCCATTCTACCCTCTGGGGACCACAAGTAGACCAGCATTCTGAGAGCGGAGTGGGCTATTGGGCTGGTAAGGTGTCACCAGCTCCTCCAGGTAGGATGGAGCTAGGCCTCAGTGGACCTTGTAGGTCAAAAGAAGGGGGTTTAAAAATTATTCTAAATTTAACGGACAGCCAATGAAGAGACGCCAGTACAGGAGTAATGTGATCTCTTTTGTCAATACCTGTCAGAACTCTGGCTGCAGCATTTTGGATCAGCTGGAGGCTTCTTAAAGAGGAGTTTGGACACCCTGATAATAAAGAATTACAATAGTCCAGCCTGAAAGTAACAAATGCATGGACTAACTTTTCAGCATCATGGTGGGTCAGTAGTTTTCTAATCCTTGTGATGTTCCTCAGGTGAAAAAAGGCCCTTCTAGAGACTAATTTAATGTGTGAGTTGAAGGAGAGATTTTGATCATTGAAAATATGACAAGGAAAATTGTAACACAGTCACACAAGTTGGAGACTTTGGTCAAAAAAATGAGTAAACAGGAGGGGTGTGATATAGGGTATGATATATGAAACCCCTCTCCCTCCGGTTAACCCAGTAACACCTGCTAATATCTACCTTTTTGATTTGGTGGGAATAAGTATAATCAGCATACACTTCCCTGTCAAATGACCCGATAATAGACCAAGATTTTGATAAGCTGGTGGGAATGCTTCATCCAGATTGTCAGGAAAGTTTTTGACGGAACGACGGCTGAAGCTACCACGCATCATATAAACGCGCCAGTCACTGAAGAAAAAAGGAAAGAAAATCTTCCTTTGTCTCTGTTCAATCAGGGCTCATACTTCCCCTGCAAGTTTGAAAAAGAGACTGGACAATTAAGTATAGAAAGACAATGTAAATGCACCTGAAGAGATACACCAGAAGTAAACAGTCTATCGGCAGTATTTAATCGGCTATTCGTAGAACGTTTACCCGTGCTTAAAAACAGCTGTGGGCATATACTGTGTTTGGGACTGAGTCTGGAGAGGGAAAAAAAAGAAAAAAATGGAATTACGATAGAATCTGGCTTGAAACAAAGACTTTTTTTTACAGTTTAATATGCAGTAGTTTAGGTGATCTGATAAGGCACAGTCTTCATGGCAGATGGGCTTGAAACATTAAATATAAACAGTTTTAACAGTCAAAATGTGCATTGTTCTGTTGATGAATGCTAAATGTTGTCAGTGTGGATAATGTCATTTCAGTCCTTTACCTTTTGACTGCTCTCACAACCATTACTGGGAATGGAGGTGGGAGAAAAAGAATAAAGGAAACAGTCTAAAAAATTTGACAGTTCAAGTAGTTGAGGAAAAATGAGAGCAAAGCAGATGAAAGAAGCAAGGAGAAAAAAGTGGGAAATAAGAGATGAAGGGAGTTGAGAGAGCAAAAAGGTGAGGAACTAATGGCTTGGGGAAAAGGAGAGGATGAAAGAGAGGAGCTGAAAAAGCAGAGAACAAAGATGAAGAGAGGGAAGAGGGGAGCGAATAATAATAGCAGCTTTAACACTTCACTTCATAAGCTCACTCTGGCTGTAAAGACTAACATAGAAACCTCTGTCCTGAGCACAACACTACTCAACTGCAGCAAGAAGAAATCACAACTTGTGGCTATGCCTGTGAGCCTGTTTTCAGCATTTCAAGCTAGTAAATCCACTTGTACACTGATGGTTGATGGACAATGGACCACAGGTTAATGTCACATTCAGGGGACATCAGCTTTCCTTTCACTGAACTGACTACAGCAGAGTCTCCTTTTTTTCAAGAACCATGATATCATGCAGAACTACCCAAATAATGTCCTGCAGATGTAAAATCAATATCTGACTTCAGCATAACTAGTTCCTAATCTAGCATAAAGGTAGTACTGCTATCTCATCAAAAGGAAAATAACTTGAAATACTCTTTTTCATTGGTTATTTTGCTCCAGACTCAAAAAAACAAAACAAAAAAAAACAAAACAGAATCAGAATCAGAACTAGCATATTATATATCAAAAGAAAAAAAAACCCATCCAGCTGTGTTGGGTTTACAACAAAGTATAAATAGCTCCAAGAACTGTCCTCACTGCTGGTCTTCTGGTCTCTGTGAGGACCCACAAAAATAAAGTGTGAAACAAGAATGACCGACCAAAAAAAGCATGGTAGCAGCATAGGTGCACATCCATAGGTACATGCAATTTTGTCAAATAGAAACAATTGACTTTTGTGTCCTGAAACTAGTTTCAGAGGAGAATTTGCTGCTGGCTTTGTGAATTAGCCTTGAGGATAAGGGACATGGTAAGCTTCAAAAGTGTTTTCCCCTCATCCCTTAACAGTATAGTTGTAGACAAGATTGTGTGTCATCTCTATTTCAGCACTTCCACAAAGGCATGCCTTCATTTCAGATTTTCTACAAATATGATGGTGAAATGGATTTAAAGCAGCACTGGGATTTTCACACTTGGGTGCCTTTCTTTTGCTTATGGCTCTTTTCGAAATACAAGGCTGGTCAAAGCTCTTGTAAAAGCCACTAGCCAGTGTAATTTGAGATTTTGAAAAAAATAAAGAAGAATAAACAAACTGGCTGTTTTGAACTACATTAAACTCTTCAAGCAGGTTATTTTACCATGAAAACAAGGATATGGAAATGCTGCCAGTTGTTAGGCATGGTCATCAGCACTAATTTACCACCCCAAAGTCTCACTTTCGTCTACTTCAACCTGCTTCTCCTTTACCAGACTTTTGTGAAAGTAAGATTGGACTCATTTACCAAACTGAGATGTTTAGTGGTGTGAATCCGGTCATTTGTCTTCATTCTGCCTTCCAGTTTAACCTAACTGGTTCTGACCATGCAGCATCTATCAGAGCATTTTGCTATAATTTACATTCACTTAAAACACACAGACCCTTCAAATGTATTTACATATACTATAGTGTCAATAGCAAATCACTGTCTAATGACGCTCTACAGAACCCAGAGCCTAGAGTTTGGAGAGGAGAGAAAAGCAATTCATTCATAGAAAGACATA
The DNA here is from genome assembly GCF_901000725.2 of Takifugu rubripes. NCBI lineage: Eukaryota > Metazoa > Chordata > Actinopteri > Tetraodontiformes > Tetraodontidae > Takifugu > Takifugu rubripes. The sequence continues at coordinate 387,412 of NC_042296.1, read as the reverse complement.
ACATACACACATACCTTCAAAGTCTATGTTTACACGTTACATTATTCATGTCTGTATTTTGGTGTGTCAATGGACTTGTAATGATGAATTATTCAAAGCAAGTCTGCACTTCCGATCAGCTTCATGTTCTGGGTGGATTGTTTTTTCTTTCAAAAAAGCTTTCAACAACAACACTAACACTTTCCTTTATTAGCAACCAGCAGATGAAGTCTTAGCAGGTTATTCATATATTTATTTTTTGGGTAGAAATAATAGATGTGACTCTGAAGAATTGGCTTTTTATACCTTCACTAAATATAATACGCTAAAGCTGAGCTTTTTTTTAAACTCAAGATGCTTGATGGAATCGATAACACAAATAGAAGGATTGCCCTCTTTTTGTCTTTTGACCCCTGTTTTAGGTCTTAAATTGATTTCTGAAACTCTGCGATGCCGAGCAGGAATCTGAAAATGATGTGGCAGTGAGCTGTGATTGCAGGAGTACTTCTTTGTGCATGTAGACATCAATATAGATTGGAGTACGTGCGTGACAGGTGACAGAAAATAACGACTTGCTATAGCTTCACAACTAAACAGAAAATACGTGTTCACCTTCTGTTCTGTGAAAAAGTCATTTGCACAACACTGTAGGTGCTGGGATCATCATGCAGGTATTTATTTATTCAAGCCTTAATTGAATGTCAGTGAACCTCATTAGAGATTTTTAGATGTTTATTTTTTCTCAATTTCTGGGCCTTCACCAAAACCTCAAGAAAGCGAGACCCCAGCAAAGGAGAGGAGAGAAACAAATGCCACAGCGTTTCCATCCCCTACCTGTCCGGAGTCTCTGAGAAGTTTAGGAGGATCCTCCAGAAACACGACATACCGGTTCATTTCAAACCCAGCAACACTCTCAGACAGAGGTTAGTACACCCAAAGGACAAGACACCAAGACCCAAACAAAGTAATGTTGTTTATGCTATACAGTGCCAGGAGAAATGCAAGGAACTATACATTGGGGAAAACAAACAACCTCTCCACAGAAGAATGGCACAATACAGACGCGCCACCTCTTTGGGTCAAGATTCAGCAGTCCACTTACACTTAAAGGAGAGTGGGCACTCCTTCGAGGACAGCCAAGTAAGGATACTGGCCAGAGAAGACCGCTGGTTTGAAAGGGGGGTCAAGGAAGCTATCCATGTCAAATTGGAAAAACCGTCCTTAAACAGAGGTGGTGGCCTGAGGCACTTCCCATCACCCACATACAATGCAGTCCTCCACTCCTTCCAACAGCAAAACAAACATTCACACCATTCCAGGAGACCCAGTGACTCACCACCATGTTATCCAGCAGACAAAGGGGAGACACCTCAACAGAAACTAGGTGAACGACCCGACCACGACCCTGCTAACGACTCTCAGGTGACCACCCAGATCATTAGCATGCAAATGGTCCACAGGGGCTATATATTTTCAAGCTCTCTCCCCAGCGATATCAGAACTGAAGAAGCTTTCTGGATAGAAGGCGAAACATCTTCAAGAGAAGAAACCCAGTCCAGTTGACAGAGAAAACTACCTTGGATTTTTTCTCAAAATAACCAATAAACAAGTTAAGTATAATTCTTTTAGGCCATAAAAGCAGTTTATTGTTTTCAAAGATCACAACTATTGAGTGATTTTTCAGGAGAAGGGTGTATTGGATATCAGTTGGAGTAATCGGAGTAATCCAAGCATCCTTCGCCTAGGAGCAATTTACAGCTCAACCTGGGGTGTTGCCACGAGTAACAGGATATACTCTAATCCCTCCAGGGAGCTCTAGGTTTACTATACGGCCTTTTCCTAATTGAACAAGCATAGGAAAGCGCCAAAAGACAAACAAAGAATGTATTTCAGAATATTTAGCATTTTCATCAACACTCTCATGTGCACACAAATTCATCATTGGAATTATAAATTAATATTTTTTTAAATTATGCAATCCAACATGAAAGTTCTTGAAGGATAAATTGCTTAGCTTCTTCAAATAACTGCTCTTGGAACTCTGGAACGCTCTGAACTAGACTTTGATAGACCAAGATAGTTAATTGACATTAACATTAATGGAGTCGATTTGCCTTTGCGATCCCCACCTTCATCTTCTCATCAGATTAATTTTAGTTAGCTGTTTAATCTGTCTTTCCTTAGTGCACTGATCATCTGCCATGTATAATGTAAGTTTGTCTAAAATGCGTCATTGTATAGCAGCTGCATGTTAACACTTTCATGAATTAAATGCTCAGTTTGAGAAACATTTCTACAAACAAGAGAATACCCAAGTCTTCTTCAAAATCTTTGGACATGTTTACAAATAGAGTTCTAAATGGTCAATCATCTCAGTCAGAAGATGAAGTAAAACTAGAACTGATTTGGACAAAGACAAAGGTTTTTAAACCCTTCATGCATGATGTATACATCTTTATTTCAATATTACAGTGTATAGCTTTCACATTTCCTTCCATAGTTTTACCAAATAGGACATTGTGTCCAAATTTAAGTCCCAGTCTAAGTTTAGGTTTCCCAGTTTTCTGAAGACTAAGACATGTTACCATTGCATACATATATTGCAATATATGATTCCAGAATAATATGAACAGAAAATAAATGTTATATTAACTATATTGAATTATATGATATCATGATTAAATTCTGTTAGTGAATTTATGAAAATTTTTTAAAAACTATTATTATAAATTATAAATAATGTATGTAGGAACGAAGAACCATATGAAGACAGAAGGACTGGAGGGTAAATGGTGTTTTAAATCGTACTCTTTTTCACAAAAAACATTAGGTATGGGATATTAAATGCATGATGAAACTATGCAGCACACAACTGCTGATGGGAGCAGTCATATAGGAACACCCACCAGCTGTTATTTTGTACAAACATTCTGCAGCAATTGTTGTTCAGATTATCAAATTCATAATACAGAGGCCTCCTCATCCCAGAGGAAATATAAGGAATTGGTATTGGTAAAATATCTTTATACATTTTCACAGGCAACTTGGTAGGAAAAGAGGGAGTAAAGAAGGAAAGTATTTGGGTGAAGAAAGGTAGGTACCAGGTGATATCCAAATAAAGCCTTTCATATTGAACAAAACCCATACTGTTCATTATCTTCCTCTGCTTTTCTGGGGTTGCAGGAACAGTCTCAGCAGCAGTAGCAGAATATATGGCCAAGCAAAATATAAATGAAAGACCTGCCATTTGTTCCATCTTGTCTTATAAGATTCAAAGGGCCTGAACTTATTGTGGCGAATAGCTGGCCCACTGCTCCACTGACCCCACAGACACTGAGCGTCAGGGGTGGGATAAAATTGTAGCATCTAGGTAATGAAAAGAACTGTTCCAGGCAGTCCCATTGAAGTGATTGGTCACTCCGCTTCTAGGGGTAAATACATTAAGACTATGGGAATGTATGAGTTAAGTTAATCGAGACAGTCTGCTTATGATAATTAGCTGATTCTGAAAAAACTCATCTTAAAGATCAATGTGTTTCTAACACATTTGTAGTCAATGCAAATTTAAGACAGTAGTATCTTTTGACCCAATTTGAGGTGAGGCAGTTGTAAGCTCATTGACAAATGGGTCATTAAGTAGAAACACTTCAAAGATGGCAGTTGGGCCAACGACTGGATACCTACCGTTCTCAATATCCAATGGGTTGAAATGATGTAAAAAGAGCTGCGACGGGGGTTGATGGGAAATGTGGAAGTCACCCAACTAGAGGCAGAGCAGTCCAGCAAGAGTGTGAACAACAACAGCAGGATCAGAGCCTTTTCTTATACTTTTGCCTCCTGGAGAGCTCTATTTTGCTTTGCATCAATGTTCGCAGTGAAAAATATCAGCCTAATGGGATGCGCCCACAAACGCTCTCCAAGGAAATAGGACCACCACCGCAGTTCCTCCATATTGGAAAACTGCGGTGGTGGTCCTATTTCCTTGGAAATATGTATGTATGTTACAGAGGCAGCTCAACCAACACAGCCCTCCAACATTGAGAACTTACATGAACTCCTGCAGATCTCATCCACAGTCGGCCCTCTGACGCATGGGGTGCACAACAACTTCAGTGACCTCAGCCACACAGATTCAAGAGCCCACTTCTGAGTCCCAAGAATTTGTTTACACATCAGAAGGTGTTTTTTAAATATGTATGTAAACATATAAAAAATATCTGCATGCCATAAGAAAAGTAGATTATACATGATGGACCTGTGCATTTGTTTTACCAATCATAATCCTAATCTAATCTGATCATAATTTCAGAATTACACAGAATATTATGCCCCAAACTACTCAAATAATGTAATCCAGAAAGACATTAATAACAGCAAAGACACTAAAGGATCCTATAACAAGCACACAACAGTGGTCGAAATGACCTGAACAATATAATGCAGGTGATATCACAACTGCAGATGTGGCAGGTAATGATTTGCCTGTAGGAAAAAAACAAAATCATGTCAAAGGTTTATCTTGTGTGTGGCTGCGCCAACTGATCATATTGAGAAAAAAAGAATATGCAGTGAACACTTTGTGGAAGGTAAGGTGAGAGTAATGAAACTACTTATGTAGGTGACTACAATGGCCAAACTACAGTCCAATGTGTTATGATATTACTGGAAACATAGCTAACTGTGATATCAAAGGTTTGCTAAGTGGTTATCTATCTTTGTTTTTAGCAATGCTAGTTGGCCAGTAGTTCTCAAATTACAGTCCTTGTTCTGAAAAGAGGTAAGAAAACTGACTTTTCCTCAGTGTGTTCGTATCATATCTGTTATCCTTTTTTATCTGTTTTTAGATAATAACCGGCACTTTCCGTCATTTCCAATTACTGCTCTCCACACCCTAAATCATCTAAATATTGCGTAGTCTCAGAATCCCATGACTGCAGACCACCTCTGAAGTAGCCGTAAGGGATTGTGGTTGAGGTAAATGACATAAACAATATTTTATAGGGTCATCTTATGTTGCATTTTGCTCTGCATCTCTCCTGCGCTACTCAAGGCAGACCCCTCCTGTCTCAAACTGCAGTGGAAATTTCCGCTTGTGCAGCCACTTCTGGAGCCCCCTCCCGAATCACTGCTTACCACTGCCAATCAGGTTAGTACATCTGCAGCAACACTCCACTCAGTCATTGCCAGATTGCGCTTTTATTTTGACTTCCCAGCACTTGTTTCCAGATTGCGATTCCTTTGCTGTATCTCAGCCCCAGTAGGACCACCGAACATCTGTCCCACCGACCTTCTGAGATTTGCTTACTGTTTTCTGAGTCTTGTCTGCTTGTGGCTCACTGGCACTTGCCTGTTCCTGATCAACTCTGACTCCACTGTTGAGCCAGAGTGACGTAATGAGTCCATCTGTTTACTGTGTGCCTGTTGGGGCCACAAATAAAGACTCTATTTTAAGTGAGATCTGGTTCATTTGTGCTGCTACTGGGTCCTCTCCATACCTGATACCATGATAATCTTGTCGGAGGCATCAATTATATTTAGTTATTACTAAGTATTAGTTAAAAAAAATAGTTTTTGTAATCGCTGATGGAATATATTAGACAAGACTCTCACACACGGGCATCTGCGCACACATAATATAAACAGAAGTGAAGTTTAGGAGGCCCTGAGAAAAGCATTCACTCTGTTATGCAAAAATGTTAAAAGGTCAACAGGGTAATCATGGCTGACAGAGTCATTGCTACTGTTATCATCACTGACGCAGGCAGAGGCCAGCTGACCACTTGTAAATTGTTGTGACCTTTACTTTGCACGATACCTCAGTGATGAGCCTGCTCTCCTTAATGTGGGACTTTCAACACAAAAGGGCATAGATCCTTGGGTTTTACATTGTAGATAAATGTGGCCTGATATGGCGAAACAAAAACTGTTTGGAGAAATTATTATCGTGATACTTACAAACAAGAACCACATGACTCCTGTGTCATTTAAAAATTCAATCTAAAATTAAAAACACAGCCGTGTGATTAACTGGATATGATGGCCCCCACTGACCGGCTGCTGAGTGAATGCCTCAGGCAACAAAAGCCCACCAAGGAGAAGGAGCCTGAGGGGCTACCATGGAAGGTATGCCCTTGTACGACCGACAAATTGAGGAAGTGGCTGTTTTCGAGAAAACCTACCAGTGGCTGGCAAAGGCCGGACTGAAAGACAGCACAGAGGCACTACTCATGGCCGCACAAGAACAGGCCCTGAACACCAGAGCAATAGAGGCCAGGGTCTACCATACCAGACAAGACCACAGGTGCAGACTGTGTGGAGATGCCCCTGAGACAGTCCAGCACATTACAGCAGGGTGCAAGATGCTGGCAGGCAAGGCATACATGGAACGGCATAACCAGGTGGCTGGCATAGTGTACAGGAACAACACTGAGTATGGGCTGGAGGTCCCAGGAACCAGGTGGGAGACACCCCTGAAAGTGGTGGAGAACGAGCAGGCCAAGATCCTGTGGGACTTCCAGATCCAGACTGACAAGATGGTGGTGGCCAACCAGCCTGACATAGTGGTGGTGGATAAACACCGAAAGACAGTGGTGGTGATAGATGTAGCAATCCCAAGTGATAGCAACATCAGGAAGAAGGAACACGAGAAGCTGGAGAAGTACCATGGGCTGAAGGAGGAGATAGAGAGAATGTGGGGCATGAAGGCAACAGTGGTCCCAGTGGTGATCGGGACACTAGGAGCAGTAACACCCAACCTGAGCAGATGGCTCCAACAGATACCAGGAACCACACCAGAGATCTCTGTCCAGAAGAGCGCAGTCCTAGGAACAGCTAAGATCTTGCGCAGAACCCTCAGACTCCCAGGCCTCTGGTAGAGGACCCGAGTGAAGGAAGGAGGCACCGCCCAGGAGGGCGAGGAAGAGATTTTTTTGCATGAACATATCACATGTGACTCTCACAAATACTTGAAAGTGAAAAGAGTGATAAGTGAAAGAGAGGAGGATGCGGAGGATAGGATTCGATGGAGACAGTTGATTTGCTGAGGGAAGCAGCTAAAAGTCATACACTGAAGATGATGCACATAAATAGTCTATATTGTTTAGCTCAGGAGGTTTTCTTTCATGGAATTTGAAACTTGTCATGTGTTGAAAATGTGGACATGTCAAGGCACATTTTCCAAATGCAATAAATGTTTTCTGGATAAACCTAATTTAGAGCAAACAAAAACACATTCCATGCTGCATTTAATGCCTGAAAAACAAATGTTTGTTTATGTAAATTAGGTTTATATGAGCAGATGTATTGGGAGAGCTGTTGGCAGAAACACATATCATTCAAGCATGAAGCACAAAAACATTCTTCCCTCAACAAAGGCCATTTTCTTTTACACACTAAAATGCTCTCTCTCGCTCTTCTCCCTCCTTCTCCCTTCATGTTTATGTCTGATCGGCTGAGGGGTGATGTTCCCACCATCTGACTGGATTAAATTCAAACATATGAAAGCACTATAACCTCTCATGCAGTAGAGACATTCTCATTGTATCAGCAGTCAATTACATTACAGCTCTCACTTATTCTTGCCATCTTTCTCTGATTCTCAAGGTTGCTGCAGGACTGATGGACATTCTTTACTGAGAAAGATGAAGAAAAAATATTTAATGCAAATAGAAATGTTTGTTTGTCATTGTGAGATCTGGACATTCTTCTCTTTTACATAAATAAATACTCACAATTACCATCAACGCCCATGGTCATGAATGTTATTAGTACTACTGCTCACCATTGAAAAAATGACAGTGAGAGAGAAAGAGATGAGGAAGTGAGAGAGGGGTGGAGAGGCAGAAATAGATCAAACACATTGGTAATTGTCCTGGCAAGTAAAAAAGTCCCATTAGGCCTCAAAAACATATATCTTTACACAGTGATAAAGATATGTGTGTACGTATTAGTGTGTGTTACAGTGAAAGAGGCATCATCAATGACCTTATGTACTTAGCCCAGAATTCTGTCTGCAGAACGACACAAATTTCGATCACAAAAGACTACGAAGAACAGATCGTGCTACAATGGATACAGTATATTTATAATTAACCATGATTATAGTTTATTTTCTATTGCACTAATCATTTTTGTATTTTACATATAATTGTCACACTCTGCTCCAGCCCATGGACTCAGTACTTTTCCACTGCCCTGCTCACACCACACCCTCTGATCACCACACCCACTCTCAGTCACTGATCACACACCTGTTCTCACTCATCAATCAGCTCACCTATCAGTATACCGGTATATTCTCCAGCCTCACACTCACTCGGTGCCAGATTGTTCTCTGTAATTCAAGACTTTCCAGCGTTTACCTGCCTATCTTCCCGGTATCGACCCTGCCTGTATACGACCTGCCTGTTCTGCCTGACCTGCCTGACCCCCGGTAAATTACCTCTGTCTTCTGTTTTGACCACGAGCTCAGCCAGTCTCTCTCTGGACTGTTTGCCTGATTCTGCCTGCCTTCCGGTTACTGAACTTTTGCCTGCCTCGACCAAGTCCACTGCCCCGCCCTCGAACTGTTTTTGTGTGCCAGATTGCAGTTAATAAACCTATTAACTGATCATCGGTTCATTGCCTGTTTTGTACTGCACTTGGGTCCATACCATACCCGTCACAATAATATGATCTGGGATCCATGAAAGGGGGGGAAAATCTGAGCAGCTTTATTCATCAACAAACGAACAAAAACGTTATTTGTTCAACATATCTTAAGTATCATTCATACCCTTGTTTAAATTATACATAAAAGTGAAGTCCAAATAGTGCCACAGTGGCAGTTAACTTTCTGGAGCTTTCAGTGTACAACACAAGAGACTGTTCATCAAGCAGCAAGCTAAAACAGGGAGGCTGAGGACCACTGGACATCAATTCTACCATCCAGGGTGAAACAACATAGATAATACATCAGAAACATGGCATCCAGTGATGACTTGCTAAGCAAGTAGACAGCATAATTTTGGGAAGGAACAACAGTCAAAAGCAACCTCAAAGAACCAACCCCACCAAAGAAGTGGCCAATATTAGGAAATCTACCATTAGATGGAAAATGGTAGACTGCAGGACAGCACAGAGACCCCAATAAAGGGAATGAGCCATAACCACTTGTCTGGCTTAGTGTTCAGGATCTTTTTAGACTGGAAATCTCAAGGTCAAAATAGGACACACCTCAAGAAATGGTGGAAAATGACCATACTAAGACCCTGTGAGACTTTCAGATACATACAAACAGATGATGGTGAAACAGCCAGATATTGTTGTGCGGCTCAACTGGCAAAAGAGGGTGGTAGTGATAGATGTGGCTATTCCGGGTGACGACAGCATCAGAAGAGGGGAACAAGGGACAATATACAGTGTATTTCTCTAAAGAACCTGGACCTCTGAAAATGATGACCAGTAGACTATGCATCAGTGCATCAGCACTCGCTACCCACAAGGCAGTGTGTTTGGGCCATTGGGCTGGCTGACCACCTATTCTCTTTGCCTTTCATCCCCTATTTGTCAAAAACAGGTACACACACACACACACACACACACACACACACACACACACACACACACACACACACACACACACACACACACACACACACACACACACACACACTGCTGCCCCTGATTCTTTAGGCTTTATATGGCTTCATGCACCATACGCACTTTGTTACACATGACATTCTCATACTGACTTCAGAGCCAAGTCGTACTCTCATGGGAGCAGTTTGACCTTTGAATTAATTATTCGTTCTTTTAGTAAGCCTATTAATAGCTGGTCAATGACATTTGTTTATTTCAATGACCATAAGCTGGTGAACTCCTTAAACACAGACTTATTTTTGTGCTTTTGGCTGCTAAGTCATTGTGTTGTCTCCCCAGAAACCATTTCCATTTCACACTCATGCACAGCATGCTGGGAGAACACATCTAGTCATAAGTTATCTTGACTCATCAATTGTGGACCACAGGGGACAGTTCTGTTTTAAAGAAAAAAGAGGTGAATTTCCACCTCAATCTCTCCCAACAGTTTTAAAGGTGTGTGAAAGAGGAGGGAGATGTAGCTGTGGAGAGGATGGTCCAGGCTTCCCTACTAACTGTGCATCCTCAAAGATGGATAAAGAAGAAAAGAAAGACTATAATTCTTTGGTTCTCAACCTCCCCAAGTGGAGTGACCAAAAAAAACAAAATTAAAGTTTAACAATTAACTTCAAAAAGCAACTACCCAATTATTAGCAATTACTTTCTATTAAATTTAACTCCATATCTGTGGGAAAACCTATGCTTTACATTTTGTCGAATAAAGTTTTTGTGAGTGTGTTATGTCATTTTCTGTATAAAGCTATTTCAGGCATTACAGTTGTGGCTCATGGATGCTAATGAAAAACTTGACAGTTTATGTGTATGCCAGCTTCAGCTCTTTCATCATCTTCTTTCAGGCCATATCTGTCTTCCTTACTGCCTGTCTCTAGATGCCTTACTTTTTTCTCTTCCCATCATTTCCACTTGTCAAGCTAAAGGGAGCAGACAAATGGATGGACACTTGAATACCCAGATATTCAAAGGGGCAGGAAAAATGATGGAGCGATGAAATGAAGGAGTGACAGTGCATGGCAGTTCTAGGCTGAGGATGGGAAAAAGAAGAAAGAAAATGTAAAAAATGAAAAAAGACACACCGGGAGGCTTTATTTTAAAGCTTCTCACATATTTTGACAACAACTCAAATAAATCTTTTTTTCCATACTTCAATTTTTAGCAGACAAATTAAAATGAGCACAATATGAATTCTTTTTCTCCAGTGGTGACCTTTAATTTGATGCCTTAATCATAAAGTCTTATATTAGCTAAATGCTCCGGAGAAACTGGGGCTTTTAAGGACCAAATATAGGATTGAGACACTTATTTCAATCATAGAAATCTCTAATAGTAAGGACAGCTGCAGAGTTCAAACACATATGCTTCTGTTGGAAGCAGGAGGGGAGTTTTTCCTTGCCACATTTGCTTGTCTGGGGTTAGGCCCTGGGATTCTGGAAAGCGCCTTGAAACAATTCTGATTGTAAAAGACGCTATATAAATAAAGATTGATTGATTGTTGGGAACTTACCATAAGCTTTCAAAATTGTAAGATATAAGAGGCCTACAAGAACTCCTGAGGCCTGGCCACATGTTTCATACAAAGAAAACAAGGGAAACAAACCTCTGCACAACTTCCAAGTACAGGTTAAATCAACTACTAACCCATCCACCCTTCTTAGGGCAATCTGATGTAGATGGACCTTCTTTAAAATCTGACGATTTTCCTGCCAGAGTGAAGGCAGCAAAACTTAGGTCACTGCAGAACTGCAGCATAAACAACATTACTTTGTTTGGTCTTGTCCTTTGGGTGTACTAACCTCTGTCTGAGAGTGTTGCTGGGTTTGAAATGAACCGGTATGTCGTGTTTCTGGAGGATCCTCCTAAACTTCTCCGAGACTCCGGACAGGTAGGGGATGGAAACGCTGCGGCGTTTGTTTCTCTCCTCTCCTTTGCTGGGGTCTCGCTTTCTTGAGGTTTTGGTGAAGGCCCAGTCTGGGTAGCCACATGTTTTGAGAGCTGTCTTAATGTGGTGCTGTTCCTTCTTTCTGCCTTGGGATGTGGTGGGTATTTCTCTGGCCTGGTGTTGAAGAATTCTGATCACTCCCAACTTGTGTTCCAGTGGGTGGTGAGAGTCAAACTGAAGGTACTGGTCGGTACATCTCTCCACATCAGGTTTGCCGGCCCTGTTAAAAACCTCTGTACAAACTGTATTCTAAAAGCGGCGGTCCTGCTGGCCAGGTGGATGAGGCCCTGTCCTCCCTCCTCTCTGGGCAAGTACAACACCCCCTGCTGGACCCAATGCATGTCGTCCCAAAAGAAGGCCAGAACTCTTGTCTGCAGTTGTGCTAGTAGCCCTGAGGGTGGCTCCATGCAACTGAGCCGGTGCCAGAGCACAGAGGCCACCAGGTTATTGAGGACAAGAGTTCTGCCTCTGTACGACATGCGGGGGAGGAGCCATTTCCATTTTTGAATTTTTCCGTCTACCTTTTCCAACGTGTCGAGCCAATTTTTCTTTTCAGTTTCTTCATCTCCAATAAAAACACCGAGGTACTTTAGGCCGTCCCTCCGCCAGGCAAGGTCCTGGGGAAGGACCGGCAGACCATTTGTCCACCTGCCAACAGCCAGGGCCTCACTCTTCTGCCAGTTGACCCTGGCCGCGGACAGGCGGTTGAATAAAACTGTTAAATTAGATAAAACATCTATGTCCCTCTGGCTGCGCACCATTACTATTAGATCATCTGCGTAGGCAGATAAAACAATTTTTCTGTAAAAGGACGGTAAAAACAGGCCATCCACGTTTGCACGGACCCTAGAGAGAAGGGGTTCCCTCAGCCTGGAGGCCAAGGTCTTGGACAGAATCCTATAATCCATACACAGCAGAGACACAGGGCGCCAGTTCTTGATCTCCTGCAGGTTGCCCTTTTTTGGCAGGAGGGTGACCACCACTCTCCTGCAGGACAATGGCAGGGAACCCGAGGCCAGGCTTTCATTAAAGACCTCCAGCATGTCGTGGGCCACAATGTCCCAGTAGGCTTTAAAGAACTCTACTGTGAGCCCATCGACACCTGGAGACTTCCTTCCCTTCATGCTGAGCAGGGCGGCGTGGAGCTCATCAAGTTGCAACGGCCTGTCCAGCTGCGAGTTTGCCTCCTCAGAGACCCGAGGAAGGTCCCCGCAGAACTCATGGAACAGGCCGTCATCCCTGCGATACTCACTCTCATACAGGGAGGAAAAGAACTCCACCGCCCGCTGCCTTATCTGACCCGGCTCCACGAGTTCCTGCCCTGTGCTCGAAAGCAGTGAATGGATTATTAGGTTCTGTCCACGCTTTTTCTCCAGCCCAAAGAAGAAACTAGAGGGAGCATCCATCTCAGTGAGGTCTTGAATCCGGGACCTGACCAGTGCACCCTGTACCTGACTGTCCAGCAGGCTGGCCAAGGCCATTTTTTTGGATTGGAGGGTTTCAATACACCCTCGATCTCCTGTGGAGCTGCCAATCGCCTCTAGCTCCACTATCTCCATCTCCAGGTCTTTGATCGACCTGCGTGTGTCCTGCGTGGCATTGAGAGTATACTGCTGGCACAGGAGCTGTATCTCTACTTTTCCACGGTCCCACCACTGTCTTAGGCACGTAAAATCGGATTTTCTCTCTCGAAACCCCAACCAGAAGTGCCGTAAAACATCTCTAAAACTGTTGTCTTGAGCTAAGCTGGAATTAAAATGCCAGTATGCACTCTTGGGCAAGATGTTCTTCACGGCGACTTTGCCTAAAACCAACGAGTGGTCTGTAAAGCCGACTGGCGTGATGCTACAGCTCCTAAAAACACTAAAATGATGTTTAAAACAATAAAATCGGTCAAGTCTGGCCGAGGAGATCCTACCCTCACTCAAGCGGGACCAAGTGTATTGCCTGTTGTCTGCGTGCATCCTCCTCCACACATCCACCAGGCCATGAGAATAGGCCAGCTGTCTCAGACAATGTTGCAAGGCTGGATGAGGCTCTGCATGGTTGCGGTCTAAAAAAGACTCGGTGCAATTAAAGTCTCCACCCAAGAATAAAAAATCATCCCCACAACCATTTAAAACAGTGCCGACTTTTTCTAAAAAGCTCTTCCTCTCTGTACGGTTGGTGGGAGCATAAATATTAATAAAAACCAAGGAGTGGTTTTGGAGGCGCGCTTTCACCATCAAACACCGTCCCCTCACCACATGCTCCACCTCCAGGGACGATGGAGTGAAGCCCCTTGAAAAAAGGAGGCCCACTCCACCACTGAGGGTGGTGTTGTGGCTCAGCAGCACCTGTCCTTCCCACTCCTTCTCCCAGTCCGCTTCTATGCCGCAGTCGCTGTGGGTCTCCTGGAGGAACAGGACATCAATGCGTTTTCTTTTTGCTGTGTCGAACACTAGTGCCCGTTTTCTTGCGTCCCTGGCTCCGTTGACATTCAACGTTCCCATTTTGAATATGTTCATGCCAAGGGAAAAGATTAAAATCAAAGACAGTAAAAACTAAGTACAAGAAACCATGGTAAGATATTTTTAAATTTTGCTGTTTTCTTGCTTTGCCCATGTGTTTCCTTAGCCTGTAAATTTCAGGGTCGGTGAGGCCTGACGTTGCCTTATTTCTAATTAAAAAGCTTGCTGACCGGATAAAACGGAGCCTGTCAGGGAAATATGTTCCCAGATCAAGACCTTTCATGCCCTTGGTCTGGGTAAGGAATTTTTTAAACAAGCTTGAGGGGTAAAGGTCAATTTCCTGCCCCTCTGGCATTGTGCCGGACAGTTCGCTGCCGTCCGATATAGACCCGCAGTCGCTGGTGTCTGTATCTACTGCTGTATCCTCCAGCCTTGCCCCCCTTGTCCTTCATGGCGCTTTTTCGCTTGTTCCGCCGCTTTGCGGGAACAAGCCACCACTCGGACGCGCCACTCGTGCCCTCACCTGCGCTCACTGCTTCCTCACCACACTCCCGTGTGCTCACTCCTCCCTCACCCCGCTCACCTGTGCTCACTTCTCCCTCACCTTGCTCCCCTGTGCTCACTCCTCCCTCACCCCGCTCACCTGTGCTAACTTCTCCTTCACCCCGTTCACCAGCCGCTATCCCTGGCCCATCGAGTCCACCCATCATCTGACCCACTGTACCCTGCTCACCCGTTTGGATCTTGTCTCCAGTCTCTCCTGCCTCACCCAGTTCAACTGTTTCACCCATCACCTCACCATTTTCCCCCAGTTCATTTGAATCACACACCACCTCACTCATCACACCACTCAGATCACACACCTCCCCAGTTAAATCCACCTTCCCCCCTGATTCACCACTCTCTCCATTCATTTCTACCACCATCTCCACAATCTCGCTCTCTCCACTCACCTCAGTCTCACGCACACACTCGTCCCGCTTCTCCTCCATCTGTGACTCTGCTGTCGCTCCGTCCAGGGCAGCGGAGCTTCCTTCCGCGCTGAGCCACCGACGCCTCGCCGCTGGAACGGGCCGCGGGGCTGGAGGCGCCGCGGGCGCGGTAGCGGCGGGCTCCGCCGCCTGCGCGTCCGAGGCCACGCGGCAAAAAGGGTATAATCAAAATCGTCTACCCGAACGATGAAACGATAATTAAATTCCTCCGCCCTATTGTTGAGGATCATATGCACCTGCCTGCGGTGAGACACTACGTGTCTCAGCAGCGGTGACTTACAGCCCGATAACATTTTGCGGATGGGGGACACCACTTTCCCATGCCGAGACAGCTCCCGTACCAGGAACTCATCGCTAATGAACGGCGGCACATTGGACAGTGTAATCCGTGCCGCCGGCTGTGTTAGCGGAGTTACCTGGACGAACTGTCCGCCCACAGTGATCCCCGTCTCCACCAGCGTGTTGACTTGTTCCACCTTTTCAAGGAACAACACCACCGCCCTATTCATGCGGGCGGCGGATTTGATTGAGCTGTGGCCAATTTTTTGGCCCACAGCCAGCGCCACCTCCTCCACACTAAGCACGGAGCCCGTACCCACCTTGACTCCGTGCTTCCGACTCAAGCCGATTAAACCAATATAAACTAATATAAACTTGCAAACACCACAATAAATTAAACTATATTATCTAGCATTCACTCGCACACAAGAAAGAATAGGAAAAATAGCGCTTTCGCGCGGTTTTCCACTCGCTCGCTCCTCCGCTCTCACACGTCTCACCCAGAGAAGAGAAGAGAAGAGAAGAGAAGAGAAGAGAAGAGAAGAGAAGAGAAGAGAAGAGAAGAGAAGAGAAGGGTAGAGGAGAGGAGAGGAGAGGTAGAGGGAAGGAAGGGGAGGGGAGGGAGGGGAGGTAGAGGAGAGTCATAGAGCATAGAAATACATACAAAAATACATTATATTGAATTAAATTGAATTGAATAAGCTGCTGGTTGAGTGGGTCAGCGGGGTCGGAGGTCAGTATACAGCTCTGAAGGCGGCGATACCTGTAAATGGATACGGGGGAGGGGGGGGAGTAGAAAAACTACACAGGAAATAGCATTACTAGTCTACTTGATGAGGAGGAGGAGAGGAGAGGAGAGGAAACCATGACCCAGTGGGGTGACAGAGGCCTGTCAGGTGATCATGTTTCTGGACCCCGACAGCCTTGGCCTATAACAGCATAACTAAGATGTTAACCTAATGATTAGATGATCCCCTAAGTATGATAATTTGTCTGTCTATGATAATAACTGGAACTACAGAATTAGTAACAATAAGCTTTTTCAGAGAGGTAGGTTTTGAGCCTAAATCGTAAAAGTAGCGATGGAGTCAGCCTCCCGTACCTGGACAGGGAGCTGGTTCCATAGCAGGGGGGCCTGGTAGCTAAATGCTCGGCCCCCCATTCTACCTCTAGACCAGCAGGTAGGTGTCACTAGCTGGTAAGGTGTCACTAGCTCCTCCAGGTAGGATGGAGCTAGGCCTCTGAGGACCTTGTAGGTCAAAAGAAGGGTTTTAAAAATTATTCTAAATTTAACAGGCAGCCAATGAAGAGATGCCAGTACAGGAGTAATGTGACCTCTTTTGTCAATACCTGTCAGAACTCTGGCTGCAGCATTTCGGATCAACTGGAGGCTTCTTAAAGAGTTGTTTGGACACCCTGATAATAAAGAATTACAATAGTCCAGCCTGGAAGTAACAAATGCATGGACTAACTTTTCAGCATCATGGTGGGTCAATAGTTTTCTAATCCTTGTGATGTTCCTCAGGTGAAAAAGGCACTTCTAGAGACTAATTTAATGTGTGAGTTGAAGGAGAGATTTTGATCAAAAGTTACTCCAAGATTCCTCACACAGAGACTAGATGTTAATGAGATACCATCGAGAGTGATCATGTGATCTAATCTATCCCTGAGAAGTTCAGGACCAAACACCATGACCTCAGTTTTTTCTGAGTTAAGGAGGAGGAAATCTGAAGACATCCAGGACTTTATGTCTTTAAGACAGGTCTGAAGCTTCACTAACTTCTCTGTCTCCTCTGGTTTCATGGATAGATAAAGCTGAGTGTCATCAGCATAACGATGAAAATTTATCCCATGCTGCCAAATAATGTTCCCTAAGGGAAGCATGTACAAGGTGAAAAGGATTGGTCCAAGTACAGAACCTTGAGGAACTCCATGGCTAACCCTACTGTATGAAGAGGGAACGCCATGGACATGAGCAAACAGGTATCTATCAGATAAATATGATCTAAACCAGTCTAGTGCTGTCCCTTTAATGCCAATCACATGTTCCAGTCTCTGTAACAGGATGCTGTGATCAACTGTATCAAAAGCAGCACTGAGGTCCAGCAGAACCAGCATAGAGACCAGTCCATGATCTGAAGCGATAAGAAGATCATTAGTAACAGAAGTGCTGTTTCTGTGCTGTGATGGGCTCTAAAGCCTGACTGAAACATCTCAAACAGGCTGTTTCTCTGCAGGTGCTTCAGTAACTGAGTCACCACAACCTTCTCTAGAATTTTAGAGATAAAAGGAAGGTTGGATATCGGCCTATAGTTTGCTAAGACATTAGGATCCAGTGATGTTTTTTTTAAGCAACGGCTTAATCACTGCTACCTTGTAGGACCAGGGTACATAACCTGTCACTAAAGAACAATTGATCTGGTTCCAGACAGAACTGCCTATCAATGGTAAGACATCCTTCAACAGGTGTGTTGGGATGGGATCTAAAAGACATGTGGTGGTCTTGGATTTCTGAATTAGCGAAGACGCCTTAGAAAAATATATAGGGCTGAAGGAGTTTAAGGGCTCGTTGGAGAACCTGTATGTTCCCACAGTCAGCACATCTGGTGATGGTCCAGTTGTTGGGATGGCCTGGTTAGCTTTCTCTCTGATAGCTAGAACTTTATCAGTGAAGAAGCTCATAAAGTCTTCACCACTAAGGCAAGAAGGGATACGTGGATCTAAAACACTGTGACTCTTGGTTAATTTGGCCAAAGTGCTGAAAAGACACCTGGGGTTGTTCTTATTTTCCTCAAATAAGAAGGAAAATAAACTGTTTTAGCCTTAGGGAGGGCCTTACTGTAAACTAACAGACTGTCTTTCCAGGCTGCATGATAGCGATCCTAACTTCCTGACCATATAGCACACCTGATTAAAATCCATAATCTAATTTTAGAAAGATAACCAATTTAGTACGTATACAAGCCACGCCACATTGAAAGACAGGTAGCGGATGAAATCAGACGCAGACTTCTGCTAGGATAATTTTCCACTTTACGAAACACACGTCAACGAATGGAGGTCTTCAATCACACACACAACCTGGCTTATGGTGTGCAGGTGCAAATAGTAATTTAAACAGTAATTTAATACATCAACAACCAGAACTCAATAAATAGAACACTAACATTGAAAGTTGCAAAAGATAACATTTACAACGAACAAAAACAGGGTTAACATCAACCTGAACCCACAGACACACTGCCGCAAAGCATGCTGGGAAATTCTCACACTGACCCTCCCCAATACGCTACACTACCTTTGCTTTTCTTTCAAACGGTGCCTGTGACGCGGCAGTAACACAGCAGCAATACGGCAGTATCACTAACAGGGCTGGTTAAAAAAAACATACCGGTAAAATTTCTTCTTGCATTTTCCATGATGAGGGTCTGTTTATGCTAATTTTATTCATACACAAAGCGCGAAGTTACACTAAACTTGCGTCTTCCTCGACACATATATTCCACCCGTCTCTCTTACCTTTTCCACTCGAGCGCCCCTAGCGGCCGATAGAAAAATTACACAAATAAGCCGCACCGTAGAACAAGTCGCAGTGTTTAAAGTGTAGGAAAAAAGTAGCGGCTTATAGTCCGGAAATTACGGGTATTTTATAAGAATGCCACTTCCTTTCTACACTGCGCACTTTCTGCTTGAGGGTCCTGATATGTGAATTATACCAGGGGGCACACCTCCTCTGATTTACTATTTTCTTTTTCAGGGGGCAACAGAATCAAGCGTGATTCTCAGTGAGGTTGCTGCACCTTCAGCAATAGTCAACCTCAGCAGGGCTAAGATTATAATGACTGATCCCTGGGGAAACACACAGCGGTCCTGGGATTAGCACAGGGATCACTTCCTTAAACTTAGCTACAGCATTATCTGAAAGACATCTGCTATAGTAAGACTGTGCTCTGAGCATAGAGGAATTCTTAATCATAAATGTAAAAGTGATCAAAGAATGATCTGACAGGAGTGGGTTCTGAGGGAACACTGACACATGTTCTACCTCAATACCATAAGTCAGAACTCGATCTAGGGTGTGGTTGAAGCTATGAGTTGGTTGGTTTATCTGCTGGAGGAAACCAACTGACTCAAGTTATGAAATGAAGCCATTTCTAAAGCTGTCATTTACAATGTCTACATGGATATTAAAGTCTCCAATGATAATGACTTTTTGTGTTCTAAGGACCAAGTCAGATAAGAAATCAGAGAACTCAGATAGGAACTCTGAATGTGGCACAGCGGGGGGGGCCGATATACAACTACAAACAAAAGTGCCTTTTCTGCCTTCCAGTTCAGATGGGTGATGCCAAGAGTCAAGCTTTCAAATGAACTGGAACCATATTTTGGTCTAGGATTAATTAATAACTTGGAGTGATAGATTGCTGCCACTCCCCCTCCTCGACCAGTAACACGAGGAATATGATAATTAAGATGGGTAGGAGGAGTAGATTCATTTAAGCTAACATACTCCTCCTCCTGAAGCCAGGTCTCAGTAGGACAGAATAAATCAATGTGATGATCCGCTATCAGGTCGTGTACTAAAAGGGATTTACACAAAAAAGATCTAATATTTAATAGTCCACATTTAATTGTGATGTTAGTTTCTCCAAGTTGTGCTTTGGTATTAATTTTAATAAGATTACGGTGATTGACCGCTCCCCTGCTCTGTGCTTGGTGAACTATTAACCGTGGAACAGAGACTACCTCTATAGCGTTAAATATATTATTGTTGGTGGATGAGGGTTCTATGGAAGCAGCAGAGAGGTGTGTAAGACTACAACTCTGCATCCTGGTCTGGACCCTGGATTGTCAGGTCACTTTGGGTCTAATAAAATTAGCCAAGTTACTAGAAATGAGAGAGGCACCATCCCGTGTGGGATGGACACCGTCCCTCCTAATCAGACCAGGTTTTCCCCAAAAAGTGCTCCAATTGTCTATAAAGGCCACCTGGTTTTCGGGGCACCACCGTGACAACCAGCGACAAAGCGATGACATGCGGCTAAACATTTCATCGCTGGCCAGAGTGGGGAGGGGACCAGAAAATGCTACGGAGTCCGACATCATTTTTGCGTAGCTGCACACCGACTCTATGTTAATTTTGGTGACCTCCGACTGACGAAGCTTGGTGTCGTTTGCTACGACGTGAATAATAACTTTACCAAATTTACGTTAACGTCTCGCCAGCAGCTTTAAATTGGCTTCTATGTCGCTTCTATGTATTATGAAATGAAATCCTAGTTTGGAATTAAAAAAATCATATGATAGGATTTTAGAAAGAAGTGGACGAAAACTAAAGAGTAAAATGTCACTACAAAAAACACTAAATGGTAGGTGAGCTTTATTTATTACGGAAATGACTAAGTTCTAAAGCCCAAGTCCCCATGAGAGGATAAAGTAGCAGAAGATGGATGGATGGATGGATGGATGGATGGATGGATGGATGGATGGATGGATGGATGGATGGATGGATGGATGGATGGATGGATGGATGGATGGATGGATGGATGGATGGATGATGGATGGATGGATGGATGGATGGATGGATGGATGGATCTCTAAGTGTAAGGTAAGTGTGCAGGCTGTCCAGATCTGGCTGATAGATGGAGATTGATTAAAGGACCATGATGCCCATGAAGAGAATGATGGGACAGAAGTGACAGGAGATGAACAGAAGGCATTAATGCCCTGTCATTTGCCATTCTCTCTCTCTCTCGCCCTTATTAAGATCTCCAGACAGTCGTGATGAGGTCAAACAAATGCACAAGAAGCATTCTTAAATGCTACATATCAGAAGCAGAGTATTGATTTCTGATGACATTCGCATAATTCATGGTGCTGCAAGAAAAGAGTGGAAAACTGTGATAAAAAATATAACGATTACAACAAAATGGAAATAAAGAGCAGGAAATTGCTACAACAAAAACTATTTGATGTTGTCAAGATTCTTTGTTGCAATGGAATAATATAAAAATCTACTTAAAAAAAATCTATTTAAATGTCCCACTTTTCCATGTTATGTTAAAAAATCTGCAGAATGGTGAATGATTTTTTTTTTTTTAAAACCTTTTAACCTAATCCACACATGCTTGCAATATTATTTGAAAAAGGAGTCAACGTTAATAATAACATGATTTCTGCTTTAACACATCAAGTATTTGAAGAGTGGTAGAGTGTTTTATAGCTTAATCCAGTTGTTTGATGCCGCAAAGGACAATACATTTTCCTGGAATTGTTTGTGTGTAATGGGATCATTGGACCTCAGGTGGAAGTTTTTATGGGAACAGTGCAGGAAATTCGAAAGGTAATGGTGTTTCACCTAAATGGTGTTTCACCTAAAAAGGTGTTATAGATCAAATTCACTGATGATATCTTTTGTAGGCCGACCCACCCCTTTATAAAGGTCACAATGAGGTGGAAAATGGCGAAGTGAATGGGTGAGTGATGGAGAATGTCAAGCCTCTTAGGAACACACACAGAGGATTAGATGACATTGCCATGGGGAGGATGATAAGACTACTCTCAAGAGTACTTTAAATTTGACCTTAGCCTTAAGTTTATTGATATGAGAAATGCAAGAACGATGTTGGCAGATTTATATTCAGAAGGGAAACCTGACAGATGAATGAGCAAATTAAAAGAGTGTGTAATGGTGACAGCAATATTGGGCAGAGCTACTGAATGTGAGGGTCAAGAGTTGCTTGCGTCATTGTTTTCTTTTCTATTATTACACTGTCTAATGGTGCCCAAGAGAGCATTTCTGGTGGATGAAACCAGCCAGGTCAGCAGAAGAACCAGGGGCTACAGCAATTCTTGATCTGGAATCTTCTCATTTAGACACGTTTGTCTATGATAGTGCTAAATACTTCCTAAAAATAAGTATTACCAATATATGGGATCAAGTAAATTTTACCCAAGGTTACAGTTTGAGAAAGGCCTGAAAGTCATAATTTTCCAGCAAATGTATAGTGTACCCAAAAACATTGTTGTAACTCAGAATCCATAATGAACGCATGATGAGAGATGTACTTCACTGCCCTAACTCACAATATCATTTGCTTGGGGAGTAACTTGGAGCTACAGCAGTAGCTGGCCTTTTATGATAACACCCTAAACATTTTTGCCTCGATCCTTTTTTAAGTGACGCTTCTGAAACAGCAAATACATCAGGATTAGCAGTGTAAACCTTGATTTTACCAGACTTGACCCCAAGTAATAAAATACAGATTCTGACCTGTAGGAAGCTTCAAGGATTTGCACTCACAAAAATAAATAAATCAATGAAATGGGAGGTAATAGTAAAGCTTATGGGATTTGATGGTAGCATTCCTTGAATAATTTTAACAGGCCCTGCCGGATGAACACTGCCAGAGATGAATAACATGAGGATGAGGATAGCCACACATGGACGAACAGAGTTGGAAAATATTGTCTTTGTAATGACAACAATACGTTGGTAAGTGATTGAAATAGGACATGAATTTAAAAATTCAGCAGTACCTTCATCATAGATTACATGCAAATTTCCAAGTCATTTTATTGAAGACCAGCTCCCTGAAGCAAATGAACAACAAAATAGGCGGAAATTATATGAATTAAAACCTGAAATAAGAACTAAACTAAAATAAGAATGAGAAGGCTTTGAGTGAGAGCTTTTTCACTGCAAGAGACAGAGATGTCACCTTGAGCCTGAATGCAACAAAGTTGACCAATTCCAGGTGGTTGGAGTATCGGGTTTGTAGGTGCAGAGTGTGTCAGAATGCCTCGCTTAGCTGCCTTGTAAGGCTGTTGTTGTTGTTGTTGTTTTTTATTAAGGTGCTCCTTAGGCATATTGGAAGCTGTATATTTGTGGAATTGTTGAAATAAAATGGTAAATAATGAACTTAATGGTGTACTGTCTAGAGTTTTTCTTATCTTCTGCCATGTTGTTGTCTGTTCTTAATATTAAAGTGAGATGAAGCCAATTAACTTAATGCCTTGACAAAGTTCACCACAGAGACCCTGATTACAACAATGAAAAGCATAAAAAGGCTACAAGACATTCAGACATCCTGTATGAGGTGACAACCATTGTTGTTCAAGTAAAGAAAACAGCCTGCAAACATCAAGCAGCAGTAGCTACTGAATAATTCACAACCGCGACATCAAACACAGTCACAGGGGTTTAAGCATTCCTGCGGGAGTGACATCTATCAAAATCTCATATTTGCAGAAAAAAACAAAGGAAGAGGTATGATACAATAGCTATAAAAAAACAGGCACACACACACACACATGCACGTACAGTAAAAATACACAGGCACATAGGCACATGCCAGTCCACCCACACTCAGCCCAGATCACAGTGCTCATTTCATTTTTGATTCCCTTTGCAAAACTGATGAGTTGGAAACCTTAAAGAATCAGTCAAATGAAAACGATATTCTGTCTTTCTGTCTCATTGGATCTGAATCTCTATTGATGTCCTACTTAGATGCAACTCCTTCACTCATCTTTATTTCTATCTCTGCTGAATCTACTCCCGCTTTCCCCTGTGTTTCACCCACTCCACCCCCACTGGATCTGCTGGATTGCGGATGTTGCCAGTTGGGAATGATGAGAGCGGAAAAAGATTGAAATACTGAATCCAGCAGAGTCCACATAATGCCTGAAGACGAACATGCACAGACATAGAGCGAGAGAGAAACATATCCTAGTTGACACTATTTGTACAATATACTTTTAGAAACAAGATTATCCTCTTTCCTCACTACTTCCTGTTACTTGCATAGACTAAAAAGTCAGTAATTTATGAAAGAATATGTCAACATCTACATTCTCCCTAATAATTATTCTTTCCTGCTAATCAGGAAACAATTAGGCAGCCCACATTAATTCTGTACTCATTGGGAGCAGACATGGCATAAATACACTTGTTGTGGAGTCTTTGAAGTCTTTGGTTTAGAGCCAGAAACACATGTACAGTATATGCTCACAACTGATTATCCAAACTCACTCTCTAACCCAAAGGTAGACATCTCCACATGAATATAGATTTGGAGGTACCAGTGTCATGAAGCAGAAAATTGTTAATCATGCAAAAAGTTTAAAACTTAATTCTCCTAGGCATTGGACTTTCAACCAAGAAATTAGGATTTATGTTTGTAGTTCATAGTGAGACTATAAGTAAATCAAAAAACACAGACAGAAACATGGGTAACATTTCCAAATGTCATAATCGGTTTGCCTTAGTGTGTGGGGGAGTGGCATTTTCAATGTCACATGTCAACAGACACAAAGCAACAATTTTGCTGTCAGTCAATAATTATAATGCTCAAATAAATGCTGTAATGGGTCATAACAGTATTATAATAGTTTAATTTCAGATCATAAGGAGAATAATTTAATGAAATCAATTAAAGTTTGCAATTTAAAAAAGTGTCCTTGGCTTTCATATCACAACAAACGTCAGTTGTGCTAAAACACTGCAACAGTGAAAACAATACAGCAGAAACTGGACTGTATTCTGACAAATCACAGGTCTGCAAGTGTCAGCTCACACAAAACCCACTTAATAACCATAACAAATGTATTTTAATTCTTTAATGTGGAGATTGAATGTGGATATAGGTAAGTCTATATCTCCCTCTCCCCATCTACTTCTTCCAGCTCGTCCGGGGGGATCCCCAAGCGTTCCCAGACGAGGTCACCAAACCGGACCCCCCCCAACACCATGTTTGCACCTAGAAATTCTGTCCATAAAAATTATGAACAGAATTGGTGACAAAGGGCAGCCCTGGCGGAGACCAACCCTCACTGGAAACGAGTTCGATTTACTGCCAGCAATGCGGACCAAACTCTGACACCGATCATACAGGGAGCGGACGGCCCGTATCAGGGGGCCCGGCACCCCATACTCTCGGAGGACCCCCCATAGGACCACCAATGTTCAAGAGTCTGTCACCTTAGTATCAGGATCCGTCCCCCCACCCGAAGGCGAAGGGAGGCTACCCTCTCATCCACTGGGGTAAACTCCAATATACAGGCACTGAGCTGGGGAGCAACGAGAATTGCCACCCCTGCCCATCGCCTCTCACCATCGGCAACTCCAGAGTGGTAGAGAGTCCGACCCCTCTCGAGAAGACTGGTTCCAGAGCCCTTGCTATGCGTCGAGGTGAGGCCGACTATATCTAGTCGGAACTTCTCAACCTCACGCACCAGCTCAGGCTCCTTTACCATTAGAGAGGTGACATTCCATGTCCCTAGAGCCAGTTTCTGCAGCCGGGGATCAGACCGCCAAGGTCCCTGCCTTTGGCCACCACCCAACACACAATGCACCCGCCCCCCTTGGCCCCTCCTTCAGGTGGTGAGCCCATGGGAAGGAGGTCCCATGTTGCCTCTTCGGGCTGTGCCCGGACGGACTCCATGGGCAGAGGTCCAGCCACCAGGCGCTCGCCAACGTGCCCCGTCCCCAGGCCTGGCTCCAGGAGGGGGCCCTGGTGACCTACATCTGGGCAAGGGAAACTTGGAACCAAAATTGTTACTCGTCATTAGGGGGTCCTGGGCTATGCTGTGTCTGGTCCCTCACCTAGGACCTGTTTGCCATGGGTGGCCCTACCAGGGGCATAAAGCCCCAGACAACGGAGCTCCTAGGGTCATTGGGACACGCAAACCCCTCCACCATGATAAGGTGGTAGCCCAAGAGGGGATAAGGTGGTAGCCCCAGAGGGAGATATATAATTAATTATAATTATATTATAACTAATTATAACTAATTATTTGTCTATAGGGCTGTGTGTTTGTGTGTGTGTGTGTGTGAGAGAGAGAGAGAGAGAGAGAGAGAGAGAGTGTCTACAAAGATTGTGTGTAACAGAGTTTGGAGACATTGGAAGAAAATACTGTCAACAATGTGTAGGGAAGCATGGAAGATGTAGCCAGCGTGGCAGAGGTCAGGTGGATCCTGCTTTTGCATGCAAGCTAGACAGTCACACAGAGACACATTTGACCAGCTGATGCCCACCATCCTCCCATCCGATCTCTTGTGGCCTGCGCAGCGTTAAGTGGGACAGAGCAGCTCAATCAACTGCAGAACCCAGCAGCACTCAGTTCAGATTTATATTATTATCTTACTATTATTATTATTATTTATTATTATTAGTAGTAGTAGTCATAGTAGTAAAAATAATATTGGAATAATATTATTCTTAGTTGTAGTAGTAGTCCACTAAATACAATGGGTGTGTGAAAGGGGCTTTAAAGACAGCAAATTATGGCCTGTCTTCATCCATTTTTATGAAAATTGCTATTACAGTTCTGCTCTGTTATTATTCTGGCATGTAAGAATCTCAAATCAAAATAAATTGTCTACAGTGTTTAGCTGTAAATTAAATATAATGTTTAAGAGAAGTACTCATTAGAATGATGCAAATATTCTGATAGAATCAAAATTATTATAATTCCTAATAGGGAAAAACCAATTCATATTTACTGACATTGGGGTGCTTGCAGCTCATGTGTTAAGAGTGGTCACCCTGGTGATATAAATGTCGTTGATTCTATGTCATATTATACATGGAAGAGTCCTTGCACCAAATAGTTCCCAAAGTGTTGTCATTGGTGTGTGAATGTTGATGAATGCTGAATTACAACATTAAACACCCTGAGTGGTGAATGCAGAGAGGGTGAGGAACTACAAAAAATCCAACAGAAAGAAAACGAAAAGAGCTGGTAAAACTGTGCATAGTCAAAGGTTATACTGCTGGGAGATTTGTGGGTTGTTTTAATGTTTAGATGTCGATGTTAGGGGAAGGAGTTCTGGAGGAAAGCTGGACCACCTGCTTCAAGTCAACGCTGGCCCAGTAGCCCTGAATGTTTATGTTCTCTCGTCTTTTCACTTAGCAGAGGAGTTGATTTGGTCTCTGTCTCTGTGCTGTTCAGGATTTTTACCTACAAGCCAGCAACATGCACATTAAGTTAAGTCTTTTTGTCTCTGAGAGTGTGGTATGCTCTCTCTGCAATAGTCTGGCATTCCATTCATCATGAATTCCTTCTACTTGCCTCATAACTTCTAAAATTAGAGTACACTTTTCTATCACATGAGGGTGAGAACAGGATCTAATTTACTTTACAACAATTATCTACAGCAACTAAAAAAAACTGGCATGTGCATTGTGTAAATTTCCACTTGTCACTTTAAATTTGTGTTTACCTGTGACAACTATAAATAGCGAAGAATTGTCTTATAATTTATTCTGACAAGGCAAGGTGTGAGAAGTTCCACAAAACAAAGGTCAGAGCAATTGAACAGAGATGATACCAGTGTAGAGCAGCCGCAGTAATAGTGCACTTTGTATAAAAACACTCTATGCACATTTCAATTGCAGGTGCAGATGACGTTAGACTGATGGACACAGACTGACGACAGGAGTTTACCATCACATCGAATCAGTCACTGTATTCAAACCTTCTTTTCTGCTAGTGGAGAAGCCATTATGATCTTCATCAGCAGAAAATGATTTTACAGATATCAAATGCACAGGTTAGCATCTACTATGTGCTGTCTATATGGCCTGAGCTATCCGTGCTGCATTCCAAAGCAACAAAATGTCCCTTTAAAAAAAAGGGTCTGTTGGTTCAGAAAATTGATGAAAGATAAATATGCTGGGTTGTTTTTTTTTTTTTTTAGTTGGTTTTGCTGGTTCCCAGGGGAGAAGGAGCCAGTGTGGGTCAACCAAGTTGCACAGAAGGTGTTAATGTTTGTGGAGAAAATGTCCTTGGGGATCAGGACACAGCGTCCACACCACTGAGGAATCTGTCCTCACCAAGTCATCACCTTCTCTCCTCAGTCAAGAGGTGAAGTTTAAGCAAGTCTGGTTTTACAGACAACACCCTTATTTCTAACCCCAACCAAAGATGCAGACCTTCATCCATTCTTAGAGACCTTCATCCATTCTTTTCCACTTCCAAACATATACAGTGGTATGAGAAAGTTTGGGCACCCCCTCTGAGGTTGTGTAATAATGGACTCTGACTTCACACAAACTTATCTTGGTGGCACGTCCTTCATTTGCTCATAAGAGCCAAGTGTTAGCTTGATTTCCAAACACAGATTTTAAGTATTCATAGTATGCAATTGTATGAAATTAAATCAAATGTAAAAAATAGGCTGTGCAAAAATGTGGGCACCCTTGTCATTTTGTTGCTTTGATGGACACACAAAATTGGTTTGGTGAGCTCGTTAAGCCTTGAACTTAATTGACAGGTGCATAAAATAATGACAAAAGGTATTTAAGGTGGCCAAATGCCAGTTCTCATTCTGTTTGACGCTCGTCTGAAGAGCTGCAACATGGGAGCCTCAAAACAACTTTCTGATGACCTCAAAACCAAGATTATCCAGCATTATGGTTTAGGGGAAGGTTACAAAAAGCTGTCCAAAAGATTCCAGCTGTCAATTTTCACTGTCAGGAACATTGTGAGGAAATGGAAGGCCGCACAGTTCTTGTTAAGCCCAGAAGTGGTAGGCCAAGAAAAATTGCAGAGAGGCAAAGACGAAGGATGGTAAGAATGGTTAAAAACAACCCACAGACCACCTCCAAAGACTTGCAAGGATATTTTGCTGCAGACGGTGTTGCTGTGCATCGGTCAACGCTACAGCACAATTTGCACAAGGAAAGGCTGCACGGAAGAGTGATGCAGAAGAAGCCTTTTCTTCATAGTCGCCACAAACTGAGTCGCCTGAGGTATGCGAAAGAACATTTGGACAACCCAATATCATTTTGGAATAAGATACTGTGGACTGATGAAACAAAAATTGAATTGTTTGGTCACAACAAGAGGCGATATGCATGGCGGCAAAAGAACACAGAATTCGAAGAAAAACACCTGCTTCCCACAGTAAAATTTGGTGGAGGTTCCATCATGCTGGGGCTGTGTGGCCAGTGCTGGTACTGGAAATCTTGTTTAAATTGAGGGTTGCATGGATTCCACTTAGTATCAGCAGATTCTTGAGAATAATGTTCAAGAGTCTGTCACAAAGTTGAAGTTGCGCCGGGGATGGGTGTTTCAACAAGACAATGACCCCAAACATTGCTCAAAATCTACCCGAGCATTCATGCAGAGAAACAAGTACAATGTGTTGGAATGGCCATCTCTGTGGGATGACTTGAAGCAGGCTGTCCATGCTCGGAATCCTTCAAACATCACTGAATTGCAGAGGTTTTGCCAGGTGGAATGGGCCAAAATACCATAATCCAGGATCCAGACACTCATACAGGCTGTTATTTTTGCAAAAGGAGGCTCTACTAAACACTAATATGATTTTTCTATTAGGGTGCCCAAATTTATGCACAGGCCTTTTTTTGTTTTGTGACATATTGCACATTTTCTGTTAACCCAATAAACCTCATTTCACTGCTGAAATATGATTGTGTTCATCAGTTATTTGATATATCAAAATTAAGTTGTGAATTAAAACACCCAATGATTGGTGAATAAAAATAATGCCAATTGTCAAGGGTGCTCAAACTTTCTCATACCACTGTATATTAAACACAGCTGGGCTGGGACAAGATAGACCCATTGAGAGATTTGTGTCACTGGATGTTGAAAATGAATGTTGCTGAAAAAATCAATTAAACAAAACTTAATTTTTCCTATGAGCTCCTCTTGGAGTATGTTTGTACTGCTTGTGTTGACAATACCATTTGTTTCATTTAGTCCACTGACTTAACAAGCTGTAAAATGTTTCCAGGAAAGTTTTACTATCAAAGAACATCAAAACAGCAACAGACAGTGCGAATATATTTGTCAATCTGTCCAGTCATGAATTGTCTCAAATCAGGGACTGCAGGTCCATGTCCCTGCAATATTTTAGTGTCCAGTCAACCAAACATCCATGTTTTTTGTCTTTGCCCGAGTAGCCAGGGAAAAGGCACACAGCCATTGGATGTCACATGATGTACCCATTGTCTTTCAAGAAAGCAGTGGTACCTCCCTTGATTAAAAGATAAGTCTTTTGGACTATTTTCATCCACCTTTTATTTCTTTTAATATATGTGTGCCCCCTCTTTACATACTGAATACACACTTTGAGACGGTAGACCCCAACATCTTCTTATCCCATTTGAAACACTTTCTTGGACTTAAAACCTCAGTCTAGTCAAGGTTCTATTTTCCCGACAGGACTTTCAACCACCTGCCCTTCAAACAAACTGTAGATTTGCTCCCTGTAAACACCTTTTCAGCATCAACGACACATTGCAGCACACAAGACTAGTATAGATGCGTGTCTTCTCCATCTGTAACCAGCTGTCAATAGTCTGCATTTTCCTGCACCTGCTCATCTCCTCTGTTGCTCGTTCCCACAGGCTGCGGCTCATCCTCCACAGTAAACGCAGATTCAAGTCCCACATCAACAATACCGCCTGATTAGAAGATTTCTACGTACACTGTATTAATGGCCTTCAGCCCATCGTCAGCCCATACTGCTGCCATCACACGTTGGTCACAACTCATCTGGGTTACTGTAACTCCCATCTTATTGGTCTCACAGCATGGGAGAATCATAGATTTATTTATTTTTTTAAAAACAACTGCTGGATACTTTCAAGTACGCAATCTACCACCCCCACCTTCCACCCTTGAGACATCCTCCTCCTGTTTATTTTAGTCTATTTTCTTTTATATGATACAAATGCTAAATGTTAAATGGCATGTGATGCAGAAGCACAAACACAGATCCAATCCAATAAAAAAAAATGTCAGAAAACCCATGCTTTTCACCAGTTTGTAAAATCCATTTTTTTCTCTATATATAGTCACCTCTGTTTGTTCAGATTTCTCCAATACTGCAGTTTTAGATATCACAATCAGATTAAAGAAAGCCTGAGAGATACCACATGGAGGATAATGTAGTTATTCAAGGCTAATTATACCACATACATAGCAGATACACAGGTCTTAATGAACATGCTTAGTTGAGTTGAATTTTAAGGCTCATGCAATACATGATGTCACCGTGATTTCTACATCTACAGTATGTCTTTGGTGGACATCGATGCAGCTGAGGAACATGAGCATTGACAGATTTTACAGTCAGTAAAACAGGTAGCTTTTAAATGTCTCATGTGCTTCACATGCACATCAAGTCTTCTCTGCTGGTAGTTTTCTCCTTGGACAGTAATGGTCCTTTTATTGAGCAGAGCTAAAAGGAAAGGAGGAGTTTGGCAGAACGAATGGACCTGTAATATCATTTTGTCTGGAATTTTAAGTTTCCATTTAGACTGGTCAAAAGTTCTTCTCATGTATTTAGTCACCGCTTTAATCACAGAAAAGCAAATATTTTTTTATGTCTTTAATATGAGTTATAATCTGAAAATATCCTTTTTGGAATTTGTTGGTGAAAGTTCTCAGTCATCCAGGTCATGGTAATTCTAGCAGTTGAAGACGTTTCGCCTCTGATCCAAGAGGCTTTTTAGAACTAGCAACTTTTTATTTGCAACTGCAGCAAA
This sequence comes from Takifugu rubripes, assembly GCF_901000725.2. Lineage (NCBI taxonomy): Eukaryota > Metazoa > Chordata > Actinopteri > Tetraodontiformes > Tetraodontidae > Takifugu > Takifugu rubripes. The sequence goes on along the minus strand of NC_042296.1, from coordinate 355,611 downwards.
ACTCAACATTTTAGTCCAGTCACTATCCCCCTCACACTTTTCTTTTTAATTTTAACAAGTGTCAAATATTTGTGGCTATGACAAATATCACAAACCAACATGAAAATAAAGTGATAAAACACCATATTTGCCAATATCGTCAGTGACAAAAATGAAAGACAAAAGTTGTTCCGGTAGCAAACACACCCAAAGGAGAGGATATATGAATATAACAGCAGCACAAAGTTGAATTAATTCAACCCTTAAAGTGTATTTACTTAATTATCAATTATATTGATAAAAAAGATATAATTATATACTGGGGCTTAATGAGCTCATTAACTTTGGTGAGCTCTTTGCTGGTGTGAAATCTGTTTGCACTGATGTTTAGGTTTCTAGTATTAGTCAGATATCCAGTCAGTTATAATATTAGATACCACATTCAAACAAATGCGATACAGCCTTTCACTGGACATTTTTAATTTAATAAGCACCAGATAACCTTTCTCCCTCTCCTCATCTTCATTTTAATAGGTGAATAAAGTCAATTATTGTGTGAGAAAGGAATCAGAGTCAATCCTCAGTGGAGCAATTATTCTTTTTCTTATTAGTTCACACTTAATTATGGCACTGATAAAGTTATTTATAGGCAGTTCTGCCTGTTGTGAGTCTTTTGGTTTGCTGTTGTCTTCTCTAGCCTACAAAAGTCATGTGTGACAGCTTATTGTTTGATGGAAGGTATAACACAGTAACAAAGACAGGATAGGATCTTAAGATTTATTTCTGCACATGAAACGCTTGTGCGATGGTGACAGAAAAGCTCTGTAGAAATCCAGAATTTATATTTTTCCCTTATACCAAAGATGCTATAACCACTGCAGCACACCCGAAGACAACTACTATTTGTACACCTACTTAATCCCTTGGGGGTCCAGAGAGTGGTACCAGTGAATATTAGACTGGATATTTGGGTTTTGTTTTGTTTTTTTTGGCTTTGCTGGTGCTCTTCTAATCCCGTTAAAGGCAAGATAACAAAAATAAAGACAGAAAAACAAAAATAATGATAGGAAGGCTTGAGCTACAGCTAACAGTTGTTGTTGTAATGGACTCATTTACTGTGTGCGTTAATAATTACTTAATTAGTTATAGCTGTATGATTCACACCTGCCATCACTGGTTTATGTTGGCATGTTCTGGACTAGTAAATAAGCCATCTTAATTGTTACAATTAGGAGGGCATCTAGGATGCCTGATGCTACCTAAATGTTCTAACTGAAAAGACCAGAACAAAAAGTACAACACCATTCATTTATGACATGAGTAATAAACCCCAGGAGGACATTTTAAAGGAGTAGTATGTAAGCTTGTAGCCAAGGCTGACTTCAATATACTGTGGACTCTGTCCCCCTGGGTTGACCCTGCCAGATTGCTGAATCCACTTCCTGGATTTAACTGATGTACTGGCTCAAATTTTCATCTTGCCATAATGACCTCATGGTGTAATATTGGAACTTTTTCCACAGTGTATCAGCATTATGTCAGAGAAATGTGCTCTGAAACTGCATCGCTAAAGTTAACAAAGACAAATCGCTAGTTTATTTCTCATTTCATGACCCACCTGCATACGTGCTATGAATGAACGTGCATGACATTATCCGACTTTAGAGAATATTTGAAATGCCTGTGCCTACCTTAATAAAAACCAAGTCAGCCAAAATTAACTAAATCTTACCTGTCCGGGAGAAAATTAGCAACTTCAGCATCAGTCTTCAAATTTTTCTTCACCTTAATACATCCCCATCTTTCAAAGGGATCCTTGTTTTTTTTTCTTTTTCGTCCTAACATATTTGTGAATTACAATGAAGCCTTTTAGGTTTTGTTTCGAAATGTCAAAGTTATTTACATCCAAATTACTTATGTGCACAGTTTTTGAAATGAAAATATTCTAGCTGGACTACTGCTTTCAGTAAGTCATATTTTAAATTAACATAATTACTCAATGTCTATCAACATGTCACAATTTTATGATTACTTTAAATACATTTCTTGCATACTGCTCCTTTAAGGATTTAAGACCTTTTTCATATGTTGGACAATTTTCCAAAGTCTAAATTTATTTTTTCATTTTATAACACGGTCTCTAAAAGAGACTATACATCATTTAAGCTGAGTTATATTATGAGGACAAACGAAAAGCATAAGCAACATACAGAATATGAGTAGGAGTAAGGTGAAAGCAACAGAGAAGATTCCTTAAACTACAGCCTTGAACACTTTAACATGTCCCCTGATGTTAGTCAAATTCACATACATGTTCAGAACTCTAGAAGAAATAAAACATATTTAGATGCTCTTACAGCAAAGAAGGTGGGCGGGATTCTACCTGCGTAGTGCCTGAAAATGTGCACACAGATGTTAAGACTTTTGACAATGGCTCACGCCTGCACATTACATCATTGTACTGGATATACAAGTGTCATGAATTAGATTCATCATCTAAATTTTGGGTCTAGACTAGGAGGGGTCAAGAAAACTGCAATTTACTCATAAAAATAAAAAAAAACGAGCAAAAAAAAAAAAAACCTGACATGGACTCAGGACTGAATAATTAAGGTTTTAAATCCCAGCCTTGCCGATTGTTCAAGGAACCATACCTTACTATCCAACACTGCTTTTGGACTGATTTACTATGACCAACCCTCAACCTGACCTTGCTGTGTCACCTATGCCCTGGTAGACCAACTCTGCCTGATTTTTTTCTGTGACTGCTGCTTGCCTGGTGTTTTTCATGATCCCACATCCGGTGACTATGTGGATTAGAAGATGCTAACTTATTTACCTGTGGGAATTAATCAGAGGAATATTTCCTGTTGTGATTGCTTGATATTTTTAATTTGAACATGTAAATAAATAGGAAAGATATAAATCAGAAGAGACAAAATGACATTTATTCTCGTCGATAATACACATGTTCAAAAAGGAGAAGGTAGAAGGAACTACTTAGTGTCCTTGTCACTGTCTGCTCTTCTGCTCTCGTGCTAAGGTGGAACATTCCACTCACTCTGCCTCCTCCACACCAATCTGATCAGCTTTCATCATTTTCACAGTCCTGCCTTGTCAGATTGTTATTGCTCTATGTCAGACATTCCAGCACATCGTTTGATTGGACTTATTGGTTTTGACCCTGCCTGCCTTGGACTTTACCTCTGTGTCTCTGCCCTGGTAAACCTGACTACCTTCTGTTCCTGACTAAGAGTTTTGTTGTGTGTTTATTTGGACCGTCCACCTGGAACTGTGGAGTGTTTTCTCCATTCCACAGAGGCCTGGGATTACTGGTGTGCTGTTACCTACAAGTATTCAACAAAGCCATTTGTTAAAACTGTCCAGAACTGCTGTGTTGCAAGTGGATCCCACCACACCTGTGTCAGTCCTTCCCCTTGATGATTGACTCTGGTCATTTGTGATTAACATTCTGCTGCGTGTTCGTTTGTCCCTAGGACCTCTGTCTTCTCAGCAATCGATATATTTTGCTTGGCAAGAAAGACAGATCTATGGTCATCATGATCTCATGTGGGAGTTAATAATTTCCATGGTTCAGAAAGTTTTCTGCCCGAACTGTCTCATCTTTCATTGCTTAGTTATACAAATGTACAATGCATAAAACAATTCAGGGATCACTTTATACCTTAACTGCTTTATTTGTGCAAAGACTAATGTCTTTTGAATAAAAAGTTCTGTCATTCCTTCTCTGAAACTATAACTACCTTTTCCCGCTATCAGGCCATTACTGTATTTCAAGACCATATTTTCCATTGTTTACCGCTGCATCAATGCCACTCACCGAATCAGAGCCTGCTCACAGTAAACTCAGGGCCCATTTCTATATAAATCTGCCTCACTATAATGCCTAGATATGAAAAAAATGACTGAGGCAAGAAAGATATGAAAGGAATAAATCTATCCAAGAAAAATTGGAAAACCATGTGAGGTAATGCCTTTGGAGAAAGTCAAATGATTGATTCACACAGAAAATATTCAGTTAGCTATGGAGACAAATGTTAGGCCATGCAAATATATATATTTAATATGTGCTGAAGTCTGCTGCAGCCCACTCAGCTCAGTTTACTGCAGACTTACTCTTTAAACTCTTAATTAAAATAATTCTGTTTTCAGTTTTTTCCCCCAATATGATCCAGAGAATGAGTGATCACTATTTATGGTTTTTATTGTAAATTATATGAATGCAGAATCACTATTAATATTCACCCATGGCAAAGGCAAGAATGGCAAGAAGTGCCAAAGTCGTCTCCATCTACTGAGGAGACTGAGGTCCTTTGGAATGTGCAAGACACTGCTTAGGACTTTTTATGACTCTGTGGTGGCATCAGTGATCTTCTACGCTGTGGTCTGCTGGAGCTGTGGAAACTCAGAGAGGGACAGGAATAGACTTAAACTGGTCAGAAGGGCTGGCTCACTCCTGGACTGCTCTCTGGACTCCATTGATGAGGGGGGTGAGAGGAGGATGTTGGCCAAGCTGACATCAATTATGGACACCCCCTTTCTGTATATAATGTATAATGTACATAGTAATGTACATAAGTTTTTTCCTTTTTTCTTTTAGTACTATACTGTACTGTACACCACGGGCTACCTCTGTAACACGTGAATTTCCCCGATGGGATCAATAATTCAGAGTTCCTATCTGAGTTCTCTGATTTGGTCTGATTTGATTTGATCTGACTTGGATCCTCAGAACGGACAAAGTCATTATCATTGGAGACTTTAATATCCATGTAGACGTTGTAAATGACAGCTTTAGAAATGGCTTCATTTCATTACTTGAGTCAGTTGGTTTCCTCCAGCAGATAAACCAACCAACTCATAGCTTCAACCACACCCTAGATCTAGTTCTGACTTATGGTGTTGAGGTAGAACATGTGTCAGTGTTCCCTCAGAACCCACTCCTGTCAGACCATTCTTTGATCACTTTCACATTTATGATTAAGGATTCTTCTATGCTCAGAGCACAGTCTTACTATAGCAGATGTCTTTCAGATAATGCTGTAGCTAAATTTAAGGAAGTGATCCCTGTGCTAATCCCAGGACCACTGTGTGTTTCCCCAGGGATCAATCATTATAATCTTAGCCCTGCTGAGGTTGACTCTATTGCTGAAGGTGCAGCAACCTCACTGAGAATCACGCTTGATTCTGTTGCCCCCCTGAAAAAGAAAATAGTAAATCAGATGAGGTGTGCCCCCTGGTATAATTCACATATCAGGACCCTCAAGCAGAAAGTGCGCAGACTAGAAAGGAAGAGGCATTCTTATAAAATAGATAGCTATCATGCAGCCTGGAAAGACAGTCTGTTAGTTTACAAAAAGGCCCTCCTTAAGGCTAAAACAGCTTATTTTTCTTCTTTAATTGAGGAAAATAAGAACAACCCCAGGTTTCTTTTCAGCACTGTGGCCAAATTAACCAAGAGTCACAGTGTTTTAGAGCCACGTTGTTACGATACATTGTGGTAGCGGACCCGAACGCAGGCCAGGACACGGAGGTGGAGAGGTCAAGGGCTTTATTTACAGGGAGGGGGAGCACACAACAGAAACAGTCCTCCTGGACCGCATGGGGATCGGGAGGCAGCGTCCGCCCGTCCCAGGTCCATCGGCGAGTCCCCGAACCAGGCGCAGTCCCCCTGGACTGCCGGGAACTCGGAACACCGGTGAGTCCTCCACACGCTGCAGTCCTCCTGGACCGGCGAGGACTCGGGAGTCTTGAACGTGCCCCGAGACACTGAGGGCAGAGGCAGTCCTCCTAGACTGCAGGGGAGCAGGAGCGGTCCTCCAGGAGACAAGGAACAGGAACAGGAGAGGCCCTCCAGGAAAACCGGAAGCTCGGGGACAGGAGTGGCCCTCCAGGAGACAAGGAACAGGAACAGGAGAGGCCCTCCAGGAAAACCGGAAGCTCGGGGACAGGAGTGGCCCTCCAGGGCAACAGGAACACAGGAACAGGAGCGGTCCTCCAGGGAAACCGGAAGCACGGGAATAGGAGCGACCCTCCAAGGCAACAGGAACACAGGAACAGGGGCCAACACCAAGGCACCCAAACAAGCTCCCAACACGAACAGACACCCCGGCACTGACAGGCAGGCACAACCTGCTTAAATAGGCAGCAAGATGTAAATTGCCTACAGGTGCGCCCACCTGCAGTGCCAGCTGCACCCAATTGTGCTCAACACCGCACCCTGCAGGCCAAAGACAGACACAACCCAGAAATCCCAACATTACCTCCCCCTCAACGGGCGCCTCCTGGCGCCCAACAAGGACCACCAAGCTGAGCACAGCAAAGGCGACAGGGAAGGTTACCGTCAAGGGAGGGGAGGGGAAGGGTTGTGTCCTTAGCTCCACCATCCTGACCCGCCGGGTCCGCACTGGCCGGGGTGTTCTGTTCGTGTGTGGTGTCTGTTCGTGTTGGGAGCTTGTTTGGGTGCCTTGGTGTTGGCCCCTGTTCCTGTGTTCCTGTTGCCTTGGAGGGTCGCTCCTATTCCCGTGCTTCCGGTTTCCCTGGAGGACCGCTCCTGTTCCTGTGTTCCTGTTGCCCTGGAGGGCCACTCCTGTCCCCGAGCTTCCGGTTTTCCTGGAGGGCCTCTCCTGTTCCTGTTCCTTGTCTCCTGGAGGACCGCTCCTGCTCCCCTGCAGTCTAGGAGGACTGTCTCTGCCCTCAGGGTCTCGGGGCACGTTCGTGAGGCGAGCGTGTCGCGCCGGACTCCCGGGTCCTCGCCGGTCCAGAAGGACTGCAGCCGTTTGAGGACTCACCGGTGTTCCGAGTTCCCGGCAGTCCAGGGGGACTGCGTCTGGTTTGGGAACTCGCCGATGGACCTTGGAGGAGCAGACGCTGCCTCCTAATCGCCAGCAGTCCAGGAGGACTGCTTCGTCGCCAGTGTCTCGGGGCACGTTCGTGAGGCGAGCGTGTCGCACCGGACTCCCGAGTCCTCGCCGGTCCAGGAGGACTGCAGCCGTTTGAGGACTCACCGGTGTTCCGAGTTCCCGGCAGTCCAGGGGGACTGCGTCTGGTTCGGGGACTCGCCGATGGACCTGGGACGGGCGGACGCTGCCTCCCGATCCCCATGCGGTCCAGGAGGACTGTTTCTGTTGTGTGCTCCCCTTCCCTGTAAATAAAGCCCTTGACTTCTCCACCACTGTGTCCTGGCCTGCGTTCGGGTCCGCTACCACAATGTATCGTAACACACGTATCCCTTCTTCCCCTAGTGGTGAAGACTTTATGAGCTTCTTCACTGATAAAGTTCTAGCCACCAGAGGAAAGGCTAACCAGGCCATCCCAACAACTGGACCATCACCAGATGTGCTGACTGTGGGAACATACAGGTTCTCCAACGAGCCCTTAAACTCCTTCAGCCCTATATATTTTTCTGAGGCGTCTTCGCTAATTCAGAAATCCAAGACCACCACGTGTCTTTTAGATCCCATCCCAACAAACCTGTTGAACGATGTTTTACCATTGATAGGCAGTTCTGTCCTGGACCAGATCAATTGTTCTTTAGTGACAGGTTATTTGGATTTAGCAAAATAGTAGTGGTTTATCTTTTCCTCACTGGTCTGTACATTCAGAGCAGCACTGCTTTAGATTAGATTTAGATTAGATTCAACTTTATTGTCATTACACATGTCACAAGTACAAGGCAACGAAATGCAGTTAGCATCTAACCAGAAGTGCGAATAAAACTGTGATGGATATATACAATATATACACACAATGATATATGTTTATGATATCAATCTATATGTTTGTATTTACAGAGTTCACAGATATGTAAAGGGTATATAAAAGTCTTTGCAACCAAGATAAATATATATACAGGCTGTAACTATGGTGCTGAATATCCTACGGGAATCAACAGAGGTTATTTATGCAGTTTTTAACTATGTAAATGTTTTAACTATACAATAATGATAAAACATGGTAAAAATGTGCAAAGTATGGAAAGCAGTGCAAATAACCGGATGTGGGTAATGCAAATAACAGATGTAAATAGTGCAAATAACAGATGTAAATAGTGCAATTATTGTAACAGATGTAATCAGTGCAAATAGCGTGAAGTTCAGAAGTTAGTGAAGCTTTAGACCTGTCTTAAAGACAAAGTCCTGGATGTCTTCAAATTTCCTCCTCCTTAACTCAGGAAAAACTGAGGTCATGGTGTTTGGTCCTGAACTTCTCAGGGATAGATTAGATCACATGATCACTCTAGATGGTATCTCAATAACATCTAGTCTCTCTGTGAGGAATCTAGGAGTAACTTTTGATCAAAATCTCTCCTTCAACTCACACATTAAATTAATCTCTAGAAGTGCCTTTTTTCACCTGAGGAACATCACAAGGATTAGAAAACTACTGACGCGGCATGATGCTGAAAAGTTAGTCCATGCATTTGTTACTTCCAGGCTGGACTATTGTAATTCTATATTATCAGGGTGTCCAAACTCCTCTTCAAGAAGCCTCCAGCTTATCCAAAATGCTGCAGCTAGAGTTCTGACAGGTATTGACAAAAGAGATCACATAACTCCTGTACTGGCGTCTCTTCATTGGCTGCCCATTTAATTTAGAATAATTTTTAAAACCCTTCTTTTGACCTACAAGGTCCTCAGAGGCCTAGCTCCATCTTACCTGGAGGAGCTAGTGATACCTTATCAGCCCAATAGACCGCTCCGCTCTCAGAATGCTGGTCTACTTGTGGTTCCCAGAGTTTCTAGGGGTAGAATGGGGGGCCGAGCATTTAGCTACCAGGCCCCCCTGCTATGGAACCAGCAACCTGTCCAGGTACGGGAGGCTGACTCCATCGCTACTTTTAAGATTAGGCTTAAAACCTACCTCTTTGAAAAAGCTTATTGTTACTAATTCTGTAGTTCCAGTTATTATCATAGACAGACAAATTATCATACTTAGGGGGTCGTCTAATCATTAGGCTAACATCTTAGCTATGCTGCTATAGGCCAAGGCTGCCGGGGTCCAGAAACATGATCACCTGACAGGCCTCTGTCACCCCACTGGGTCATGGTTTCCTCTTCCCTCCTCTCCTCTCCTCATCAAGTAGACTAGTAATGCTATTTCCTGTGTAGTTTTTCTGCTCCCCCCCCTTCTCTATCCATTTATAGGTATCGCCGCCTTCAGAGCTGTATACTGACCTCCGACCCCGCTGACCCACTCAACCGGCAGCTTATTCAATTCTATTTAATTCAATATAATGCATTTTGTATGTATTTCTATGCTCTCCTCTCCTCTCCTCTACCTCCCCTCCCCTTCCCTCTACCTCTCCTCTCCTCTACCCCTCTCCTGTCCTCTTCTCCTCTCCTCTCCTACCTATTCTATCCTCTACCTGTCCTCCCCCTTCTCCTCTCTCTCTACCCAGCTGGCCATCAGCAGGAGGGTCCCCCTACATGAGCCTGGTCCTGGTCCCAGGTTTCTTCCTGTTAAAGGGGGGTTTTTCCTTGCCACTGTTGCTTGTCTGGGGTTAGGCCCTGGGATTCTGTAAAGTGCCTTGAAACAATTCTGATTGTAAAAGAAGCTATATAAATAAAGACTGATTGATTGAAGTATTTAATAAAGCCATTTGTTAAAACTGTCCAGAACTGCTGTGTTGTTAGTGGATCCCACCACACCGTGTCAATGTTAGACAATTCTGTTGTGTGTGTTGTCTGTCCTCCATCTGACTCCATGTGTCTGATTGGCATGTTCCTACCTTTGTTTTTAAACTCACTCTCCAATCTCTTGTGTGCCAGATTGTCTTTGATAAGCAGTCCTGAGTTCTCACATCTTATGTTCATCAACCCTCATGTGTTTGTGCTAGTTTATATTAGTTAGATCTGTCTGATCACCTTGTAATTACTCTCAGCTAAATAAAGTCCTGGTTCTGCAATGGAATCCTTGTCAGTTCATATCAGTTGGGTTTTTTAGCTTTATTTGTGGTAAGTTTTAAAATGATAGTAAGGTAAACAAACAGTTACTGCCGAAATGTTTTGTCTGTTTCATACGCTATGCAGACTGTAATTTTGTGGCAGCTCAGTTTCCACAAGAAAAACTCCAAAAGGATATTTAAACTACACAAAGAGGCCCTCTTTTCATCTGAAGAAAATTACAAAAAGTAGGGAGGGCATAGCTTGGGAATCACGTTCTCATTAATGTGATCGAGTAGGCATGACGGTGGCATAAAAGATAAGATTATTTTATATGGGAAAAGGAGAGAGGGGAGAGAAATGTGAGGAATAATTAGAAGTACAGAAAGACACAAGCTGAGAGAGACGAAAGGGGAAGCACTTAAAGCATCTCTAATGCAGAACGTGATGCACAGCATTGCCTTTGAGGTGGGAATCTGTGGAAAAAATCCACGGAGGACAGCAGCACTTAACCTGAAGACCTGTAAAGTGAGCAACCTTGGGATATAGCTTAATAATTGACATTATAATGGCGGATGTTGTCTACACTTGACTGTTAAACCTGAAAGTACTAAAAATGGGCAATGATACCATAAATTGAATTATAAATGAATTACATACATCACAAATGCTCTCTGGCTCTCACAGATCACCAAAATAGTTTTCCCAATGTTAATGGATATTAATTCCCTTTTTTTAAAACACAATTATGTATGTGATGTCACTCTCTGTGGGAATAGCTTTGCATTTATACAACCCTTGTGTCATAGCTTCTTAAGACAGCCTCACTCACCCTATATGAACATAACACAAGTTTGAGTCATAACTTGAAGAAGGATGTGAAAAAAATCTAATATTTCTTTTTAGGGGGAAACTCACTTCAGAATGTTCTGTTCTCAATGAAACCTGCAAAGACTTGCGAAGGGCCTTTTTGTAACCTAATAGACAGTCTTTCCAGGCTACATGATAGCTATCTATTTTATAAGAATGCCTCTTCCTTTCTAGTCTGCGCACTTTCTGCTTGAGGGTCCTGATATGTGAATTATACCAGGGGGCACACCTCCTCTGATTTACTATTTTCTTTTTCAGGGGGGCAACAGAATCAAGTGTGATTCTCAGTGAGGTTGCTGAACCTTCAGCAACACAGTCAACCTCAGCAGGGCTAAGATTATAGTGATTGATCCCTGGGGAAACGCACAGTGGTCCTGGGATTAGCACAGGGATCACTTCCTTAAACTTAGCTACAGCATTATCTGAAAGACATCTGCTATAGTAAGACTTTGTTCTGAGCATAGAAGAATCCTTAATCATAAATGTAAAAGTGATCAAAGAATGGTCTGACAGGAGTGGGTTCTGAGGGAACACTGACACATGTTCTACCTCAACACCATAAATCAGGACTAGATCTAGGGTGTGGTTAAAGCTATGAGTTGGTTGGTCTATCTGCTGGAGGAAACCAACTGACTCTGTCTCCCATAGTGACGTAAATGTATTTACGAGTCGTTCTCTGAGTGTGTGTCTCTTTTCTCATCTTGGAGTCATTGTGCATAAAATCATGAGATGAGCAATGAGTGTGAAGATGACGCCCATGTGTGAATGGATTTGTGGCTGTGTTTGCTTCATGATGTCTCCGCTTCAGCCTGCAGGAGTGGAAACGTGCAGTTGTCAAACTCTCTTAAAGTGAAGTATAAAGTGAAGAGGGTGCTTTCATATGATGCACAACTGTACACATTTGCAGAAAAGGATGAATACATTCTGTATCCATGTCTAAAAAATAGTAATGTGTAATATACTTCTGGGTTCAGCATACCTGTAAAGAAGATAGAACCACATGTTTGCTTCAGCTTCTCCTCGACTGAACCCTTTCCTGATCATACTAATCCCTTTCAATTTGTTTCAAATTTTAATTTAAAAATAACAAAACAAAAAACATAAAGAATCAACTAAAACTGATTATTTACCCTCACATTATTTTTCCCCAGTTGAGGGGGCTGACTAAAAGCTGGGCTCTGATCACCATGGAGTACTGTGACCATCATTCTACCAGTCTGTTAACTGGCAACTGAATTTAAACATTTTGTGTATATTATATATATATCATATGTATATGTTTCAATTTTCAAAACACACCCGTGGGTGTTTTGTCCATATATGTGTTGTCTGTCTGTGCATATTTGTATATGTGAAGTGATACAGATACAATCAGCTTTGTACTTTGACGTACTTCCAACGCATTTATGTCTAAATATTGATGATTTCTTTTCTTTTGCTATAATCATTGTAGAAAACATATGTGACACAGTCAATCATCTGCTTGTATAAACACTACACACTTTTATGACTTTCACATTAGCTCATATGAACATATTTTTATTAAAATGTATTTATTCAAGTTTCATAGCTTTAGCGAGTTAAATCTATCTTATAACTAATGCACTGATAACATAAATTCATCCAATTTCACAAGTCCATACTTATGCATTAGGTCGTACCACCTTAAAAGGATAATAATGTTTCCATTAAATTGACCTTTGACACTCTTACACATTTTTTGACCCGACATTCTATGGAGAATGTTGGAAGTAAGAAATAGAAGTTTTTTTAGTGTATCGTGATGTTCTTGTTCTTCCCAAAATCCAAAAGCCGTATCTGTCTTTTCATTCTTTCCTAGTTGACAGCATGTTGGAGAAAAATGGATTCAGATGATCCAGCGTGAGGAAGGAAATTTAAATTTTAAGAAAGGGAGAACCTACTGTATATACTGTATGTACCAGAAATTTCATGCCTAAGGCTTACATCCCAGGCTGCAGTGTTAGCCGCTTAATACCCTGGGATGGATCCCAGTCTTTTCCCATGAAGAAAACTTTAAGTTTCATCCAAAAAGAGAGTGTGTTTATGAGAGATCCAACAAGCATCTGTCTCACAAATCCTACCTTTCTAGTACATTTAATACTATGATCACACAGAAACACAGTGAGAATAATGAGAATAATGTTAGCTACTGTTAGCTATTGTCGCTATGTAGAAGACGGTGACTTGAAAAACAACAATTTGATATGGCTTCATTCAAAACAGACTATAATGTTTTTGAATGTCATCTATATTCTTTTATACTTTATACTATATGTAAACAAGGTCTTACAGTATACAAGCTCCTGATTTGTCATTCTAGCTATTAGTTTACCCAATATCTTTCCACTTGATAATTGCGGACAAATTCCTCATGAAAGAACATCTACTTATCTTGTTGAGTACAATATCCTGGTATCCATATTGTTTTGAAGTGTATATGAGTGACCAGAAATCCCTCTGCAAATCATCCACATATTTTTGGTTAGTGTGTAAAAGGCGTATTAAAATGTACAACTTTAATTTCCTATCAGTAAGTTGTAATTATGAGATTAGTGAGGAAACACATTAGGACCTGTGTATATAGTTAGGACAAGAAAATGCAGAAAAGTCTGGACATTTTTGGGACCTGAGGACAACAGTGATGTCCCAAACAACATGGAAGGGCTGGATAAGGTTTACAAACTTACTTTAAGGAAAAGGTTAGATTTGAGTTTAGGTCAAGGTCAAGTTAAAGCATTTAGTTGTGATTTTGAAAATAAAGCAAGGAAGGCCAGACTGAGATGATTTGGACATCTCCAGAGAGTAGAAGCATGATAAAGGCGGAACTTCCAGGCAGGAGGCTGAAAGGAAGTGCAAAAAGGAGATTTCTGGATGTAGTGAAAAACAACAAGAACTTAAGTTTTGCAAGAGAAGAAGATGCAAAGGAAGAGTAACATGGACAAAGATACTTCACTGCGGTGACCTATACGGGGAACAGATGGTAGTAAAATAATTTATTACAATTTATTGGTTAGAGTAAAGGGCTAAGAAAGGAGATATGTTTGACAATCGTCATGAAGATAGATATAGACATGTGGATACACAACTGAAATTACAATTAAAACAAACAAGTGAAGGCCTGAAGTCTGAGACTGATTTAGAAACTATCAAACTTTAAAAATGATGGCTTCTTTTCTGCTTGAAATCATTTGTGAGGACCAAATGCTCTTATTTTCTTTTCCCTCATTTAATTTACTGAATAAACAAATGTTCAATATTCCATATCCGTTCAACAATTTACCTGTTTGAGGCACTAAATCATAAGTGTCAAACTCTGGCCCGTGGGCCAAATTTGGCCCACAATGTATTTATATTTGGCCTGTTAAGCCATGCCAATTGACTATTAGAGCAGGCCTGCCAGTATTATTAAAGCGCATGTGGTAATACTACAAGTACCAGAATGCTCTGCTGCTGTTTTGGTGTGAAAATCAATACTCCACATCAGTTGGTGGTGGTAATGCACCAATTTGTGGCTTGCCAACCACCACGAAAGAGGAAGTAGTCATAGCGACCTTATATGCTAATGCTAATTCTGGCACTACCCCTCTGAAAAATGATTTAAGGAAAGGCAGAAAATAAGACCTTTCTGAACAGGTAGGAGGCAGAATATCTATTTAGATATGCAAAAGACGGACCTGTCAGCCTTGTATGTGGAGCCAATGTGCATTACAAGGAGAACAACAACAGATGACACTATAAAACACAACACCAAGACAAGCACAAGTGCCTCGAAATGACTCAAAAGTGCCAGAAAGTAGAAGAAATGAAAAGGCAAACTTACAATGGCAAAATATTACTGTTGAAATTTAAAAGAAAAGAAATGAATGCCAGTGATGTGTTTTTTTCATTTGAATTTCGATGTGTGCAATAATAAATTATATATTGTATTGTGTTAAGCTTTGCTTGTTCCATGTTCAGTTGTTGAGCAAGACTACCGTATTTTCACGACTATAAGGCGCACCTAAAAGCCTAGAATTTTCTAAAAAATCTACGGTGCGCCTTTTAACCCGGAGCGCCTTTTGTATGGATTACGGTAATATTGGTTAATCGCGGCTACCGTAGTCAGTAGGCGTGGCCGAGGTAACAGCAGTAAATTCAGTCCCAAACCATTTCTGTCTGTAAAGACCCCAAAATGGCTCCTCGCAAGAGACGCGCTTTTGACGCAGAGTTCAAACTGAAGGCTATCAGTCACGCAGTTGAACACGGAAATAGAGCAGCGGCAAGAGGATTTAACGTGAACGAATCAATGGTGCGGAAGTGGAGGAAGCAACAAGACGACCTGCGCCAGGTAAAGAAGACTCAACGGAGCTTCCGAGGAAACAAAGCATTAAGTGGATTAACAAAGGAACTCCAGCCGCTAGATATTGGTGTCAACGGGGCATTCAAAACTAGACTGCGAACTGCGTGGGAGCGGTAGATGACGAACGGCGAACACACGTTCACCAAGACGGGGAGACGGCGCCGAGCGTCATACGTCACTATCTGCCAGTGGATCGTAAATGCCTGGGCATCGACCGTGGTCCGAGCTTTCGGGAAGGCAGGGATTGTCACTGAAATGCCAGACAACACCAGCGACACCGACCCTGATGACGACTTTGACGAGACGGAGCCGGCCATGTTGGACGCCGTATTCGCACAACTGTTCAATTCGGACACCGAAGAAGAAGAATTCGAGGGATTCCTGGATGAGGAATGAACTGATAAAGTGATCTTTACGTGTTTCATTTGTGTGTTCACAACTTAACAAGGCTGGTCATACTGTGAATATGGACATTACCGTTTGAACAACGTTGTTATATTGCTATTGTTATATTGCTATCGCTTTGCACTACTTCGAGAGTTCGAGTTACCGTATATTGTGTTTGCACTAACGTTTGATTTACCGCAACAGTACTACGTGATAAAAATGTTGCACTAAATCGAAGATTTATTAAACTCCACTTGTGATAAAAATGTTGCACTGCCTGTTATAACTCGCTGTTATTAAACGAACTGTGTTACGCAAAAACACTACGTCACTCGGGGAAAAAAAATAAAACAGCTGTTTATTCGTTTTGGGAGTGAATAGAGTTGTGAGAACGACGGTTTGTATTCTATTAATAAAGTTTGACTGACTTATCTGGCTGTTTTATTGACATTCCTTTTAGCGCAGCTCGATCTAGTGAACGCGTCATGAAACCACAGGCACTACGCAGTTTCTATGCTATGCGCCTTATAACACGGTGCGCCCCGTGTATGAAAATATTTCTAAAATAGGCTGTTAATTGAAGGTGCGCCCTATAATACGGCGCGCCTTATGGTTGTGAAAATACGGTACTTTGGGTTTCCATATCAAAGGGTTCCGTGTTGTAGCTGGAGGAAGATTTCTTTTAATAAATATCAATGTTGGCCCATGACTTTGTCCCAGTTTTGAATTTTGGCCCACTGGATATTTGAGTTTGACACCTCTGGACTAAATAGTGAAAACTTTGTAGGATAAACTAGGGTGACTGGATGGTCCATATTCTACAAACTCAAATCTGGCCTTTCCCGATGAACAGACATCTGGCAAATGCTAAAAAGATTAAATAATCTTTAAACAGTGGCTTTGAAGGGTTAATTGTCCAAACTTAATCAAGGTTAAATTAGTTTGTTTGTATTAAAGATGATATCTAATTAAGTTATCTCATTTCAGCTCCTAATGCTAAGCAGAAGAGACAGTCCTGGAGTCCAAGAAGGGAAAGAAGCAAATTTTCTTTACATCAAGAAACCTCTAGAGCCATTTACGTTTCTTTTCAATCAAACTAATAAAAAAATTCATGCAAAAAAAAGAAAACCATCTGTCCAAGCCAGCAATGAAAGTTCAAAAAGGTCATCCGATTCAGCAAGAAAAACATTTACCTCTAGAATGATACATGTGGCAAAAACCACGCGAAAGGAATATTTAGTCAGTGCAGACCTTGATATGAACATGGGAAAACACATAAAAAGCCAATAATTAGGAAAGCAAGGTATTTGTGCTTTGATTTAACTGACACCAAAACTCAATGAAACATCTTTGAACTGATTTTTTGAGAAGGTGGAAATTTCACCCACTTCTTCTAAAATCTTGACTGTTGTGGCGAAAGCTTGGCTGTTTAGGACTTTCTGCTGAATTAAACAGAGGGAACGGTTTGTAGTAGGTTCTAAAATTGAAGCTACGAGAGAGGGCTAAGATGGCGGAGAAAACCTACACATCTGCCCCACTGATCAGGTCCCCAGAGTGCTGCTGGAAATTAAAAGAAAGTGATTGATATTTGAGATCAACGTAACAGGACGGCTGGTTTGCCTCACTAATTGGACAGGTTAAACAGTCTTGTCAGTTGTGTTGGATGGAAATGAGTCTCCAGACCTCTCTGGGGCTTTGTTCCCACCTCCTCCTTTGTCTCAAGACTCTGCTGTAAATCCCTAAATGGACTTCCCCTCAAGTGCATGCACTCTGTCCACTTTAGTCTACTGACAAATCATTCTCTCACTAATTCCAGTACACTCCAACGAGGTCAAAGGATATTAAATCGACACTGTTATTTGTGAGATTGTGTTTCTCCAAATTTCAGTAGTTTCCAGTGGTTTCAAGGTGTATTTTTGCTGTTATCGGCTGTACAACATATAGATACCAGATGATAGGCTATTCATTTCAAAGAAAAATATGAAGAAAATGGAAATACCACAAGGGAAAGGCCCAAGCTCTTTGTGAACCCAGGGTCCCTTGGCTCTTTGGCAGCAGTTTTCAAACAGAACCCCAGCGTTATGAGTGGAGGATTCCACTATCAAGTCATGTACAGCAGATGTTGCTAATTTTTCAAAGATCATCTTAAAGACCCCAATGAGGGCTGTTCAAAAATGTAAGCATTACACAAACAAGTTTTCACTGCTTGCGTGGTCACGTTTGTGAGGAGAGTACCAATTATAAGCAAAAAATCCACAGCACAAGGCAAGCTTACAGCATTATAAAAAAGACTGGAGATATTCAAAACAACAAATTCAAGCAGAGTGTATTTCAGAGCTGTGGTTGACAATGAGTGAGAGCGGAATATAATAATGTGCAAAGGAGGGCGCTGGAAAAAAGTTTTGGGAGCACTGGGATAGGCAGAAATGTGTTGACTGTTGTTATTCCAACTCTGTTGCTTTATGATGTGAAAAATGTATCTTATGTATTATATAAAATGCATAATGTATCTGTAACTTCATTGTATTTATAGACCCCAGCACAATTAATGACTGTTCCACAGTGGATAATTATTTCGTGAAGATTTTTTTATTGAAAATGAGCTGTGCAAAAAACAAAGTTTTGCTTGATAGATTTTCCTATGAAGCATGCCTGCATTGTATATGACTCTGGGACTAATTAGGAGCCAAATTTGTGAATATAGCTGACTGAAATTCCATTGGTGAAAGAATTACTGGAACATACCATTCCCCAATATAGAGTAAATGTAATCAAGACAGATGAAACATAGGGGGCATAATGGGGGGCCATAATTAACACTGCCATTTGTCAGCTAAATAACTCAAAAATGTTAATGGATTTTGATGAAATTGTCAGAAATGTTAATGGGCCAAGCTCATAGATTTTTCTTGATGTTCTGTGTTTCTGGAGGGACTGTGATCTTCCAGAGATCACAGGCAAAATCAAAACCAGTGGGCTTTCATGATAATACAACCTACTATATACAATTTTTTATAAAATATTGCTATATCATATCACAATTTGGATAATTTATTGTGGTTATTATGAACAATAGTAATTGTAACAATAACTATAATAATTTCTTTTTCAACAAGCTTGATGGATTTGTTTTTGGTAAAATGGTCACAATGTCCAACAAGATATTTTCTAATAATCAAATATAGATCTTCTCATATAAGGGCACCTTGTGAGGTTTTGATAGATATAGACATGGAAAAGGGAAATTGGGTACTTCACTTTTCACTTCATATTTACATTTAGATGAAATACTTAAGCTACAAAAGTGCAACCCCCCCCCCACCGACAAATATTAATATACAGATCAAATGTATATGTTAAGCCACAACACCAAACACAGTAAATAGCTGGAAAATGAAGCTATTTTTGTCCAGGTACGGGAGGCTGACTCCATCGCTACTCCATCAGACTTAAAACCTACCTCTTTGAAAAAGCTTATTGTTGTTAATTCTGTAGTTCCAGTTACTATCATAGATAGACAAATTATCATACTTAGGGGGTCGTCTAATCGTTAGGTCACATCTTAGCTATGCTGCTATAGGCCGAGGCTGCCGGGGTCCGGAAACATGATCACCTGACAGGCCTCTGTCACCCCACTGGGTCATGGTTTCCTCTCCTCTCCTTTCCTCCTCCTCATCAAGCAGACTAGTTATGATGATTCCTGTGTAGTTTTTCTGCTTCTCCCCCCCCCTCCCCTCTCTATTTATTTACAGGTATCGCCGCCTTCGGAGCTGCATGATGACCTCCGGCCCCGCTGTATAAATAGTGTATTTTTGTGTGTGTTTCTGTGCTCTGTGCCTCTCCTCTCCTCTCCTTCTCCTCCCCTCTCCCTCTCCTCTTCACCCTCCTTCTCCTTCTCCTCTCCTCTCCTTCTCCCTCTCCTCTCCTTCTCTCCTCTCTCTTTACCCAGCCGGCCATCAGCAGGAGGTTGGTTTCTTCCTGTTAAAGGGGAGTTTTTCCTTTCCACTGTTGCTTGTCTGGGGTTAGGCCCTGGGTTTCTGGAAAGTGCCTTGAAACAATTTTGATTCTATAAGACGCTATAGAAATAAAGATTGATTTGATTTGATTTGATTTTATTAAACAGATATTCCATGTTTGTAGGGACCATGTTTCCCTCCAAATAGTACATATATGTCACCTTACAACCATCATAACATACAAAACTAACTGATAAATTTTGAAAACATCAATTTAAAAAAAAAATGTAATGGTATGGAAATAGCACAATATGTAAGGCAGATCTGTCTTGGTTCTTAATGAAAGAAACAAAAAAATTTTTTTCCACATTTTCTCATGAGTAAATGTATGTTAAATGATATGATATGTGCCACCCTTAAGCTAAATTTGTAGTTTTGCAGGTTACGACACTTGATTTTGGAGATTTGGGAGTTTATTTCTGGTTTCAGATCCTCCGTTTAAACCTGTCATCTGTCCACCGTACATGAAATAATCCAGGCCACTGCCTAAATTTTTTTCCGTACGACAGAAAATGACTGTAATGAAATACAACAGTCTCTAACAAAGCCCACAAGTATTTTGCTTCAGTGAATGCGACCCAGATTGGAATATAAATGCGATTTATCCCTTTGTTCCTGTACACAGTCATTGCTGTACTTGTCTAAGCTGCCCATTATGTAAATAAAGACAAGCGGGATCAAAAGGAAAGATAAGATACATCAATGTAGGACAGACAAAGTTGCAAAAAAATTTGGTGAAAAGACAAGGAAACTGCAAGAAATTATAGTTAAAACTTACAAAGAAAAGCACATTAAATGAGCCGTTACCAGCCCAATGTGATACTGCGTTAAAGGCCCACAGCTCTCCATGCATCTTTTCCTCAGTGAGATCAACATCATTACACAACAGTAACAACAGCAACAACGTCAAAAAGCAACAATAGCAACTGCGCTATAGTGAAACGATGCCCAAATATATAGATGCAGCACATCATTAACGCCACAGCCAGCCACACATTAGCACATATTGACAAGACTGCGAAGTTACTCAGCTGAGTGATCTACACTTTAGCAAGAAGTGACACAGGATGGCGTGGGATACTTTTAGGCCTGAGCCAACCCCCACTACATGTTCTTCAGGGAAAAACATCTTTATATTCAAGATGTTGAAGCAGTTCAGGCGAGGTGGTCCTTATGCCATAAGCAGTTCCATTCAAAACATCACGTTGACTTCCTCGTGTGGATAACATTTGATTTTTGTTGATGGGAAGCAGGAAGGCAATCTCTCACTATTCATTTTAAAGTTATCCTGGTCATGGAACTTGTTTTCTGGAAAGCTTTAAAATATAAGGCAGATGTAAGAACCTCTTCAGTCTGTTTCATCGATACTACTTATAGGAGACTGAGGATCAAGGTAAAAAAAAACACTCAAACTACAGAGATTTATAGCGCTTCAATGATTTGTGGAAACTAATTAATTTGCTTTTGTTAAAAGAATAGTCTAATATTAAATAAATAAAAAATAAAACCTAGGTTTGTTAATGTATGAAATAAAGTAGCCTCAAGCTACACCTCATCCAAGTAAAACTGAAACCACAAATCTGAATAAATTACTATATAATCACACAGAATTTCAAAACAGTTCCAATGTTGGTCCGAGTACAGAATAATATACATGCTATACTTTTGCTTTCATGTTTTATTGTGTTTGATGATGCTATAGTTGGAAAAAATAGGTCCAAAACAGATTTTTTTGTTAAAATGCTGTCATTATTTGACTGTTTTGTTATATTTGGCTGACACCATTGGAAATCAGTCACACTTGTCAGACAATGTCACATATTTAGCTACAGTGCACCACAATCATCACGTGTTCCATTGGTTGCCTTTGCTTTATTTTTACTTTTTATAATCTATAAAACTGTACAGCCAGTGTCATTTGAGAAGATGCCATCTCTGTTTTCTCGGTGGAGGTTAAGCAGGTATAATGTAGGTGATGCAAGTGATTTTGATGAATTTGGATTGGATGGATTTTGGATTTTCTCGAATGTTCCCTCTTCCACCACCACACCTCTTCTATTTGTTTTCCCACGCTCACCATTCATTTAACCAGCTGTGTCCTCACACGTAAATAGCAGTCCGGGATATGACTGAGCCATCTTTTTGAGACTCCATGTCATCGTCAAGGTATGCGTCCATTTTCTCTTCTCCAACACTATGGCCTCTATGGACGCGATAAGTTGGTGGAAGGATATTTCCACTTCTACCTTCAAAGTGGTCATATCGCTCCTCCTCTTCCTCTGTGCTTTCATCCATGTCAAACTTTTTCCTTTCGGGATCACACAGCTCACAACTCAGGAGGATATCATGTGTGGATGGTGGATCTGGAAGATGACGGCAGTGGTACTCGCTTGCCTTTCCCATTAGTGTCCCTGTGGCATCACAGCCCCCCCGATATGTGTAGATGGGCCCGTTGTTGTTTGTGCCAGTCCCGTTCTTGCCAGCTCCGCTGAAGAGCAGCCGGGCTTTATTGCTATAGTCGCCACCGTTACTGCCATCTCTGCCAGTTGCTATGGAGTCCCCGCTGCTGGGGTAGCCGTGCCGTTGCTGTTGTTGACTTCTGCTCAAGAGAATGCCAACGAGTGTGACGACCAAAAGCAGGGCCAAGAGGGAGCCAATCACAGCACCTGCCACTACGCCAGCACTGAATGGCTCTTCCAAGGCTTCTGCAGAGGGGATGAAGGAAATAGGTGGAGGAAAAGAACAAAATATGCAGGAATTGAGGGCTATTTGTGAGGTTGTCTTGCTCTCTTTACGTAGAGGCACTGATTACCTGGTGTTGCAAAGTGTGTTGTGACTTTTTGTGATAAAATCTTCTGACAAATGCAATTTGATGGTGAAGGTACAGTCATTCAATGCTGGGATCAGGCTGAATGGGACTCGCTCTCTCCCAGTTTCTCACAGCATCATATCCTGCAGATACTGCTCTAAGCACAACTCTCCAGCAATAACAGCACCACAACCAAACTGCGGTAAACTGAAATGAAAGAGTCCAGAGTCAAGTTCTAAGCTTCTCTCTAATAAATGTCATAACAACTAATGTATTGAAATCTTTACTTTGAATTATTCACATTTTTTTACATTTTTCAGCCAATTTCACATAAATATATATGTTTATTCGTTGAACATCTTTAGATGTTGAGCATTACATTTTCTTCTCCATCTCTTAGAAAAAAGATGACTGCACATTGTTGTTGTGCTTGAATTACAGAAACAAATCTGTACTTAAAACCTGTGCAACATTCAGATACTTTCGATATACTTTGTCATCTTGTTGTTATTGAAAATTTCTGATGTACTTCATTTAAATCATTAAACCCAGATGTTATGTATTGCATTTATTAAGCATATTACTGTTGATATTATTGCAGCCAACTGTTATTTAAGACTATTTTTGGTCATCCGACTTCAAAAACTTTCCTGAAACATTTAAAAAGGACTGGTAAGAACCTGACACTAGTTACTTGAATTAGGGAAAATAATGCTTCAAATATGTTTTTATTAATATCATTTTCTACTGACAATGAAGATGGACAATTAATTACCTTATTTTAAATGTTTTTAAATTTTGCAATATATATGTACAGTATATAAGAAAAACATTTGCTCATCTTGTCCATAGTTAAAATATAAAGTATATTGTAGGTGTGCCTTTCTGTTAAAATCTCATATATCTTTTAAAAATTAAACAAAGTATATGCAATTACTATAATTACACATCACATACCATACAAAGTATAGATCAACTGTTACACACAATATCCAAGCATACTGTAACAGGGAAATGTCAATAAATAATATATATAAAAAGAATAACAGTAAGTCAAATATTACTGCTCCACTAAAAAAATAAAAGATGCTCTAAATCTGATTCAACCTTCTGAATTTTTCAGCTCAAATGCAGAAGGAGAGAGCACCCCCTTTAATGACCACGAAGGGTGCTGAGCCCATCCCAGCCACATATGGTCGAAGGCAGAGTCCACCCCTGAACGAGTCGGCAGCTCATCACAAGTTACTGAGTTACTTGCTGTCTTGTTAGGTGTGTTCTCTGGAAGTATGCATAGTTTATTGGGCATTTTAATTTTCTGGGAAGCTATCCGGAATTTCATAATGTAACACAGTACTTTGAGATATGAGGTAAGGCAGGTCCTTACATATAATTAAATCAAAGTGAATAACTCTTTATACTTGTTTTTTTTACAGGTCTGACTCAGACAGAGGAGGAATTCTATGACTGGAGTCATGCTGAACTGCACAAGGCCAGCTAATTTTTTTTACAAACCCATGTGTGTGTCTATAGGAAGGGGAATGCCCAGAGTACCTAATTTTTCAGTAATGTTTGGTATCAAAAATTAGTTCTGCTTTCTGGAGTGCTGGGAAGGGGGATACTAGGGTTAAAATGATTAAGAAGGCAACAGCATTGGACAGAATAGGATGTCCATATTGGGGACAATGTCTGGTGAATAGTAGTAGGAAAAGTCGTAGGAATGCTCATAGACCTCAATAAAGCATTTGACGCCATACCACATGAAATTAAAATGAATAAAGTGAAATGCTATGGAATCAGGGGAGTAGAATCTGAGTGTGTCAGAAGTTATTTAAAAAACAGAAAACAGTTTGTAAAGATGGAAGAATCCCAATCATCATGTCTGGATACTGTATAGGGTGTCCCTCAAGGGTCAGTACTTGGTCAACGCTATTCATCTTACACATCAATATATATTCAAGACATCACATCTAATAAAATTCATGTTTGCCAATGACTCAAATATCGTGGAGTGTGATGAGAAATGTAAAGAATTTTGGACATCGCATCAGACCTTGGTCAAATAAGACCTTTTTCTGAGATCCACAAGTTCTCAATAAAATTAAACAGAACAGAATTCATTGCATTTTGTAACAATAAGCTTAAAAATAAAGCTCAGATGCACATTGAGGGTGTTAAGATCAAACAGGTTCATAAAATGAAATTTGAAGTGTGTTGATGACAAATTTGCACTGAATCACATCACATCATCCAGCTTCATACCAGTGTCAAAAAGCATTTTTGTCATATTCAAAGCAAAACACTTTCTGTATTAGAGCTCACTTCACTTCCTATGCTGTTTACTAATATTACTTTATTCAATCTATTGCACCGAGGTTTGGGTAACCCCTAAATTTGTTCTGCCATAGTTTAATCTACAGGAAAGAGCAATTACAACAATTCAAAAGCCTTCTTTTGAGAACATTCCAATCAATATTTATAAAATCAAAATTTCCAAAATCAAAAGTTATCAAATCAACTATACAGTTAATTTTCTAACTTTTGAGTTAAGTGATTTTAAGTGAGGCAAGTTATTTCTGGTTCATAATTGCTCTTCTGCTAATGAAATGTTTTTAAAATCAATAATTTTGTATGAACTGGCTTTTACGCACAAAACAAAATCAGTTATATAGTCATGTTCATCCATTTCTCATGTCAACCAAGACTAGATAGTAGGTGTGAGGCACAGGGGAACAATGAACAGGCAACAGCACCAGGCATAAAGCAGCCAGGCCCCCGGAAATAATTATAATTTTATGATTTATTATTCTTTTCAGAATAATAAAAAAGGCTGTGTTCTCAGGGAAAAGGTCATAATTAGAATATGAAATCCACAAAGCTACGCCCTACACATGGACATACACACTTAATGAGCCATGGTTGTGAAAACATGAAAATGAACTCATGCTATATAATGCTAAATGGTGTCTTAAAGTGCTAAAAACACGCCCACATAAACTAGAAAAAAGAACCAGATGCATGACCAACAGCAGTGTCAAATCCCGGCCAACAGCCTGACACTTCAGTAAACATACTGTGAGCAAAAATCCCCCACCACAAACATGAGAACAGGAAAAAAAAAAGCTGAGAAGCTGTATTTAACAAAAAAAAAAAGGCCCGTGTTTGCCATCCTTATTTCTCATCAACAGTAGCAGTCTGAGCCTGCCTGCATTAGGCAGCGTAGTGAGAGCAGCACAGGAGCTTATATCACTCTCTGTATTAGTGTCATGTACATGCGGGAGATTAGGTGGAGGACGTGGGGAAGGGAGATAGGCAGGACCATGAAAACTACCCATTTCTACTCAGTTCCACCCACTGTGGTAGGGATAATCTAAATGTGAAGATTTATAAGGAGAAAAGGTGAAAAGAGATGGGGGGGGGGGGGGGGGGGGGGTAAAATGCTCTGAAGAATGCAAAATAGAACAATGTAAAACAAAATCTTTAGTTCATCTTTTTTTCAGGGCCTGGAAGCATGGCTATTAAAAGCCAGAGGTGATAACTGTAAAGGACTCAGAATGGGAATTCTCATGAAAAGCTGCTTTCTGTCGAGGACACAACATTTAAAATGTACAATTGATGCCGCATATACCCTTAGAATTTAGAGCTGAATCACACTACAGGACTGCTGTCAGAAAAGGAATTTCTGTATTCAATCATTGGAAATGGACTCTTTTTTAGAGAATTTAATGACAGACACTTCTGCATCTTATTCAAACCCTTGTAGATACCTTTACCAACACTTACAGGATATTTAAATCCAACAACAAATTACACATTTTTAAGTAAGGAACATGACAGTAACCCCATTGTGTCTCTCTAATATAGTTAATATAGTCTCAGCAGATTTTAGTCTTGTTATGGATGGTAATCACAAGAGGGGTGATTGATATTGATTTTTTTTTTGACATTTTATACATCAGTGTTTATCAGTTGTCCTCACAAACATGTAGCAGAAGCAGCTTCTAGGTATTGTGATTGCTGCATTTTCAAAGTGCCAACAATTGGTTATTCAAAGCCAAGCAAAATGTTCAGGAAAATAAATTAAATAAAAGGCACAATTTTACCCACACCATGAATAGCAGCAGTGTGTCTGGGAGGCAACGACTCATAATCCTTAGATATGGCAGGAGAGGTGGGGGAGGCTAAATATTATCATGGTAGGTTAAAAGGAGCCTCAGGCAATAACAAACCCTATATATGTGTGTGCGTATGTGTGTGTGTGTGTGTATAAAAATCTCTTCCTCGCCCTCTTGGGCGGTGCCTCCTTCCTTCAGACTCGGGTCTTCTACCATAGGCCTGGGAGTCTGAGGGTTCTGTGCAGGATCTTAGCTGTTCCTAGGACTGCGCTCTTCTGGACAGAGATCTCTGATGTGGTTCCTGGTATCTGTTGGAGCCATCTACTCAGCTTGGGTGTTACTGCCCCTAGTGTCCCAATCACTACTGGGACCACTGTTGCCTTCATGCCCCACATTCTCTCTATCTCCTCCTTCAGCCCTTGGTACTTCTCCAGCTTCTCGTGTTCCTTCTTCCTGATGTTGCTATCACTCTGGATTGCTACATCTATCACCACCACTGTCTTCTGGTGTTTATCCACCACCACTATGTCAGGCTGGTTGGCCACCACCATCTTGTCAGTCTGGATCTGGAAGTCCCACAGCATCTTGGCCTGCTTGTTCTCCAGCCCTTTCGGGGGTGTCTCCCACCTGGACCCTGGGACCTCCAGTCCATACTTAGTGGAGATGTTCCTGTACACTATGCCAGCCACCTGGTTATGCCGCTCCATGTATGCCTTGCCTGCTAACATCTTGCACCCTGCTGTGATGTGCTGGACTGTCTCAGGGGCATCTCCACACAATCTGCACCTGGGGTCTGGTCTAGTATGGTAGACCCTGGCCTCTATTGCTCTGGTGCTCAGGGCCTGTTCTTGTGCAGCCATGAGTAGTGTCTCTGTGCTGTCTTTCAGTCTGGCCTTTGCCAGCCACTGGTATGTTTTCTCAATACCAGCCACTTCCTCAATTTGTCGGTTGTACATTCCATGCAGGGGCTTGTCCTTCCATGATAGCCCCTCAGGTTCCTCCTCCTTGGTGGGCTTTTGTTGCCTGAGGCATTCACTCAGCAGTTGGTCAGTGGGGGCCATCTTCTTGATGTACTCTCGGAGGCTTGTTGTTTCCTCCTGGACAGTAGTTAGGACACTTACTAGACCTCAGCCCCCTTCCTTTTGCTTTGTGTACAGCATCAGGACACTGGACTTAGGGTGAAACCCTCCGTGCATGGTGAGGAGCTTCCTTGTCTTGATGTCAGTGGCTTGTATCTCTTCCAGTGGCCAGGGTATTATGCCAGCAGGGTATCTGATTACTGGCAGGGCGTAGGTGTTTATGGTCTGGATCTTATGCTTACCATTCAGCTGACTTTTCAGGACCTGCCTTAACCTATGTAGGTATTTAGCTTTGGCTGACCTCCTAGCTGCCTCCTCATGGTTACCATTTGCCTGCGGGATCCCCAGGTATTTGTAACTGTCCTGCACATCTGTGATGTTCCCTTCAGGTAGTTCAACCCCATCAGTTGTGATCACCTTTCCTCTTCTAGATATCATCCGCCCACATTTGTATAGCCCAAATGACATCCCAATGTCCTTGCTGTAGATCCTAGTGAGGTGAATCAGAGAGTCGATATCATGCTCGTTCTTGGCATACAACTTGATGTCATCCATGTAGAGGAGGTGGCTGACAGTTGTTCTACTTCGGAACTGGTACCCATAGCCACTCTTGGTGATGATCTGGCTGAGGGGGTTTAGGCCTATGCAGAACAGCAGGGGGGATAGAGCATCTCCTTGATATATGCCACATCTGATGCTCACCCGCGCAATTGGCTTTGAGTTGGCCACCAGAGTCGTGTTCCACAGCTTCATGGAGTTCTGGATGAACTCTCTTAGTGTCCTGTTGATGTTATACAGCTTTAGGCACTCCAGTATCCATGTGTGCGGCATTGAGTCATAGGCTTTCTTGTAATCAATCCAGGCAGTGCACAGGTTGGTGTGCCGCGTCCTACAGTCCTGGGCAATTGCCCTGTCGACCAGTAGTTGGTGCTTGGCACCTCTGGTGTTGTTCCCTATGCCTTTCTGTGCTCTGCTCATGTATTGATCCATGTGCCTGCTGATTTTAGCCGCTCTGATGCCTGATAGGAGCTTCCATGTGGTGCTGAGGCAGGTTATGGGCCGGTAGTTGGATGGTATTGTGCCCTTCTGGGGGTCCTTCATTATGAGGACTGTCCAGTCTTGGGTAAGCCACTCTGGGTGGTTCCCTGATGATAGCAGCTGGCTCATCTGTGCTGCCAGGCGTTCATGGAGTGCAGTCAGCTTCTTAAGCCAGTAGGCGTGGATCTTATCAGGCCCTGATGCTGTCCAGCTCTTCATTTTGGACACTCTTGTTTGGATGTCTGCTAAGGTGATGACTACTGGATCTTGTTCTGAAAGTTGCCTGTGCTCTGTCTGTAGGTAGGTCTTGCAGGCATTGGGCATTAGCGTTTTGTGTTGCCCCTTTCTCCCAGATACTCTTCCAGTATTGCTCAGTCTCAGTCGTGGGGGGAGAGTCTGTTGTCATCTTGTTGCCCGGCCATTGAGACCTTTGCTGGATTGGTGGAGAACACCTTGTTTATTCTCCTTGCCTCTACTTCTCTTGTGTAGCTCTTCAGCTGGGTAGCCAGGGCTGTGAGCCTTTGCTTAGCAGTCTCCAGTGCCTCAGGTATGGACAGAGCGCCGTGCCTCGTCAATCTCTAGCTCTGATAGCAGCTTCTTGTTGCGGATATTCGAACACTGAGCTAAGAGCTGCTTCTTAGTCAGTGAGGGGTTTCGAAGCATCTATTTATCCCACATCCTCTGCATGTACCCTCTCTCGCTGGGGTGACTCCCGTAG
This sequence comes from Takifugu rubripes, assembly GCF_901000725.2. NCBI lineage: Eukaryota > Metazoa > Chordata > Actinopteri > Tetraodontiformes > Tetraodontidae > Takifugu > Takifugu rubripes. The sequence continues at coordinate 326,338 of NC_042296.1, read as the reverse complement.
TAACACTCCATCAATACCACGTTCTCTGCCCTGCTCCAGCTCCATGAATGCCTTGTTCCAGCAGCCAATTTGGTGGCCCTGGTTCCCTGACCCGGACCTTGTTGACCCAGGCGATGTCTGAGCCGGTATGACGCTACTCATACCGAGGTGTAGGCATATATGCGTAAGGAGCCTTGCCTGGATTCGAACCGATAGCCTTCTGCACCAAAGTCAGTGGCGTAAACCACTGTTCACCGACTCAAACATGCTGAATTCCTATATCTACTTTCAGCTTTAGCCTTCATGTCCATAGAAAAGGACCTATTGATGGAACTGAAATGTGCAGCTAAGCTGTTCAACAGAGTCAATGAAGACTTTTTGGGAAGAGAAATAAGGTTGAATTTTATTTTCAGCTAAGCAGAAGCTATGGAGGAGTTTCATGTTGGTGAGTCCATTTTACTTTCATTTTTAATGTTTTTGTCATTCAAATATACAAATACATACAGTAAGATGACATAAAATGGCAAAAAACACAGCTGTTGCATTGTTTTGCTGTTGCATCTTCTCAAGAACAAATGTTCTGTTTACCTTTTTTCAAATAGGTTGTTTCCTTATCATCTTGTTGATGTCTTATTTGAAATGGCGACCTTATCCTGTTTAAGCTCACAAAGCGTGAGCATAGTCCTGAACATACTCCTGAAATGGTGGGCATCATAAAGCCAGTCTTAAATTTAAAGTCTGAGTCAACATTTACATGTGTGGCAGGACAAATTAAGGCCTTTTCTGCATGGGGACAGGTATAGGAGTAAATGCCAACGTTTTTATCAAATTAATGTTTTTCCACAAGGAAGCAGCATTTTGGGAGCTTATTTTTAAAAACTGGCAGCCAGGGTGGATACGTTCTACCAAACGCCACCATGGTGTTTTCATGTGTACAACCTATATGCATCTGGGGTTCAATGTGTTTTTGGCATTTTACTGGTTTTATGTGGACACAGAGATTTCTTCAAATTGCAGTGTTTGCGTGCGGACAAAGCTCAAATCCTGATATGCAACAACTGTCTGAAAATTTTTGGATAAAAAAAAATCAACCAAACAGCAGGGGGGTGGGGGTTTGGGGGGTTAATTTTAAGTAGCTCCACCAAAACAGTACTGGGGAAAACAAATCTCTTTCTCACAAACACATACAGCAAATGTAGTCAAAACCTGCCAGTCACCAAAATGGAAAAAAAAAAACTTATTTTCAGCACATGTGCATTCAGGACTTGATGTTAATGCTGTCTTAGACTTGACACATCATGTCTTTACCCATGAGTGAAGCTGCAGTTACTTATGTCTTAGCAGGCTGATGCAGAATTTGCTGTTTCAACAATCAAAAGGGCAACATTTCAACTAATTCAAATCGCTTTAGTTTTGTAGCGCTAAATCCTAAACCCATGCTTTGTTAAAGTGATCCACTTTGTTGATAGATAAAAGAGAATTGTTCAACAAAGAAAGAAGAAAGTCATAAAAGGAATATCTATTAATTAAAAAATGGTAAGTCAGCTCTTTGATGATGATGCTTTTGAACTGTATCATATGATGGAGTACTGATAATTTGTAAAATTTGTCATGAAATTATGGGCAGCCCTATTTGTTTTTACTGAAAAGGAGGGTAACATTCTTGTTCATGCAACCTCCTTATCTTATTCCTGGAGGTTCTTCACAATTCAGCAGATCTTAAGGGTTGCTTCATTTCTCCAGCATGATTGCACAAGACTTCTGTGGCATCTTTGTGCAATGGATAATGAGGAGTGTGTGTGTGTGAGTGTGCGCATGTGTGTGCATATGCAAAGTGATGCTGTGACCTTAAAATGGTTGAGAGCCTTCTGATTATGGAATGTGTTATGTTGCTCGCAACTGTCAGCAAAGCAAAGTGTTACAATTAGCCTTTAAATCTTATTACCAAAGACAACATTCAGGAGACACACAAATTCAGCAAGCCTAATTTAATCAAACCCATATTGCAACATGCAAAATGAGCATTTGCTACCTACCGGGCCAGCAAGGCGTTCTGTGATAAAAGAGATAATGCTGGAATAAACAATTGCAGTACTATGCCTAAGGATCCAAGGTAGTTTTCTCTGTCAACTGGACTGTGTTTCTTCTCTGTGTTTCTTCTCTGCTATGAACTTATTTTACAGGTCCATGGGATTTCTTCTCTGTGAAGAAACACAGTCCAGTTGACAGAGAAAACTACCTTGGGTAACGATGACCTGGATGACTGAGAATCTACACAGACATTATGCCTAAGGATGTGATCACATTCCCTTTTGTTTCTTTTTTTTATCATTAATTTATCTCCTCTGTGACTAACTACAAGTAAACAACAGCTTGTAAACATTTTACAGAGCTTGGATCATTTCATTTTGGGAAGATGACAGATCACCAAATAAGACGATTATGGGAAATGATACAATTGTTTTTCTTTTTTAGTAATTTCCTATCAACGTCCACCTCTGGCTATGCATATTCATGGTTTATTCTGGGAATGCTAAGCTTTTAAGGTTAATGTCAGGTTTTAGCATTTTTTTCTCTTTACTTGCGACAGCATATTACGCTTTTTTAATGTAGTTTTGGTTGAAGATTCAGTGACTGTCTTCAAAGATAAGTCAAACCAGCTGAGTAAACATCATTGGTCCCCTTGGAAAACACTCTCCATGACAAATCCTCCAGGTTTTCCTGTGAGAAGCCAGGTCATTCTCAGCCAGATATGCAGGCCCTACAGTACGTTGTAAGTATACGACTCCTCTTCTCAGATACACAATCCTGGAAATCCAATGAAGGTAGCTGCCTTTGAGGCATCTTTTAACCATCTACCACATCTACAGGAAGCAACTCTGCGATGAACTTATTTCACAGGTCCATGGGATATCATTCCAAGTTCTTCAGTCCAAAGATATACATTTTGGGGATGGATACATTTGGGAATCTATATTTTTATGTTATATGTCCGTCCTGCCATGTGCTGGGGACGTGTCCAGGGTATAGCCTACCTCTGTCCTGAGGACAGCTGGAATAGTCTTTATCAGTTAATTAAGTTATTAATCACAAATCAGCATTAACCCAAAACACTATTGCAATGCAAATGTATGAAACAAAAAAGCTATCAGGATAGCAGGAGAGATTAGTGGTGGCTAAAAACCAATTCTGAATTGCTGGCTGATGTTTTGTTTCACATTTGGACAATTGAAGTAAATGGAGGTGATAAAAAGAAAGTAGAAGTCTTGTTGTCAGACGACTGTGCTCAAAGAAGCATTCAGTGCAAATAATTTGCTATGTCACTGAAATGTTTCAGAAACACACTTAGACACTTGGGCAAGTTTAGGTGAGGCTTGTAATTTGGGCCGAGGCTGCCGGGGTCCAGAAACATGATCACCTGACATGCCTCTGTCACCCACTGGGTCATGGTTTCCTCTCCTCTCCTCTCCTCTCCTCTCCTCTCCTCTCCTCTCCTCTCCTCTCCTCTCCTCTCCTCTCCTCTCCTCTCCTCTCCTCTCCTCTCCTCTCCTCTCCTCTCCTCTCCTCTCCTCTCCTCTCCTCTCCTCTCCTCTCCTCTCCTCTCCTCTCCTCTCCTCTCCTCTCCTCTCCTCTCCTCTCCTCATCAAGTAGACTAGTAATGCTATTTCCTGTGTAGTTTTTCTGCTTCTCCCCTGCCCTCCTTCTGTATCCATTTACAGGTATCGCCGCCTTCAGAGCTGTATACTGACCTCCGACCCCGCTAAACCAACTCAACCAGCAGCTTATTCGGCTCTATTTAATTCAATATAATGCATTTTGTATGTATTTCTATGCTCTATGCCTCTCCTCTCCTCTACCTCCCCTCCCCTTCCCTCTACCTATCCTCTCCTCTACCCCTCTTCTCTCCTCTCCTCTCCTACCTATTCTATCCTCTACCTGTCCTCCCCCCTCTCCTCTCTCTCTACCCAGCCAGCCATCAGCAGGAGGGTCCCCCTACATGAGCCTGGTCCTGCTCAAGGTTTCCTCCTGTTAAAGGGGAGTTTTTCCTTGCCACTGTTTCTTGTCTGGGGTTAGGCCCTGGGATTCTGGAAAGCGCCTTGAAACAATTCTGATTGTAAAAGATGCTATATAAATAAAGATTGATTGATAAATAAAGATTGACTGATGTTCCAGTTGTTTATACTATGACTGTATGCATTTACAGAAGTGTGTTTACAGAAGTGTAGCAGAACTTAAGGTCATCCAATAAATGATTATTTCTCTGGAATCTTTTAGAGCAAATACTTGAACCTTTCAGCCCCTATGGGCAGATGCACAGATCTGTTTGCACATATAGCTCACAGTACAGATTTGCAGATTTTATTAATGTATTTACAAATGTCTACTCACATTTTATGCCCATTTTGTATACATTTGATTCACAAGGAACAAAAGCTCCTCATTTTACCAACTAAACTACTGTTAATCTGCTTCATATGTTCAGCACCTCAGTGTATATGTGCAAATCAGATACCAAAACAAGCCAAGATCAACTTAGAGAAGTGAGCTGCTTGATTTACTCTCCTAAATTGCATTTTAAGTGCACTAGTGATAAACAACCACTCCTTTTAAGATTCATAAGTCATGCTTCCCTGCTATAAATTCTTGCTTTTCATTTCAAATCCATCCACAGTGTCCAGATTGGATTTCTGTTTCTTTGACTTGCTGGAAAATTGAAGAGAACACAATCACAATGTAATCTAGAGAAAGCAAACTTTGCCTTCATCTGTTTTTCCAGGCAGACTGGAGGGGAAAAATCACTCACCTGCTGAAAGGTTTTTTCTTGTCAACCTCTACATGTTAAAACTTGTGTTTCTCCTTTGTTCAGGCAATAATGGGTTTGTTGTGAATGGTGATAGTATGACCCTAGTGCAGAAAGATAGCAGGCTGGTCTCTAAGATATGCAGATCTTTCTGACCTCTTACACTCACTCACTCTCTCAAAGGCACGCACGCACGCACACGCACACGCACACACATCATCCACATCAGTGCATATGTGAGAGAAACAATTGAGATTTATCTTTCCTAAGAAGAAAACCTCTTGCATGAAAAGTGGCCACATGAGCCAATGTTTGGTGTGTCTGCATACATACAAGGTATTCACTTGGGTTTTTGAACTGCCTGCCGACAAGTTGATCCAAGTTGAGTCTTATTGAGAAACATTTCCCTATAATTGGAGAGAAAGATTGGTGCCCATCATCCCTGAGGGTCTGTCTTTCTGAAATGCTCTTTTTACACTCAGTCATAATACTGACCAGTTGACAATTGCCCTGATTACTTCTCAATTGCTTCTGCAGTGCAGAACTATATCAATCTATATAATTGAACTTCATATAGATTGAATGTATTCTGCTGATATTTTGTCTCTGTGTTTTGTACAAAGCGTACTCCTAATTTTATGGGGAAAACTCTGGAGCATTCACCAACATGGAATGAATGTTTCTTCAGATTTCCTCATTTTTTAATGTCAAAAAATATATCTTCCTTTTTATCAATGGTAACTTATGAAAACCATGTTTACATAGAATAACTACTACAGTGTAGATGTTTTGCACTAAAAATTAATTCCTGAACAACAAAGTTGTGGCAAATTTTTATTTAAAGAAAACCTCCAAGATATCAGTCAAAATGTGTCTGTTGCTTTTGGCTACAACTCAGTTCTGTAAATAAGTTTATCTTGGTTATCTTACAGCAGCAGTGAAATAGAAACATGATTACATTTTGAATGCGTCAACCCACAGGCCCTGACTGTAAAATATTTAGCTAAAATACAGAGAGAAACAAGAACCTCTTGTTAAAATATTTACTCTATATACCTCACAACACTCACTTGCACTTATTCCATCACTATTGGACAAACCAAAAATGGATTCATTCATCTAGCATTGCTTGAAACATACCACAAGTGCTGGAACGCAGGTCCCATAATTTAATAGGTTCTTTAAATGGTCACAATGGTAAGATATCCATCCATCTCCTACCACCTAATCCAATAGCAATGTTGTCGGGGGTGTGGGGGGTACAACTGGACAAGATGATGGTTAATTGCAGGACTAACATACAACCACTCACACTGAGACACAGACCTAAATTAGAGCAGTTCACCTATCCCAAAAGTACATCTGTGCACAGTGGGATGAAGTCAGAGATCCCAGAGATAACCTGTCTCTGTCCTCATGGGACCTTCATGCTGTGAGGCGACAATGCTTACTAATGCATCACTGGGCCACCATCACATGACATTGTAAAAGGAAATGGATTCATAGAAACACAGACCTTTTACACAAAGGTCACCCAGAGGTCAGTTTAGTTAACTGTATTAAATTCCTTGCAATATTTGAGTACCATATAAATTATATCCCTCATTGTCCATCAAACTTATAAATAAATTAAATAAACATTTGCAGTTGTAAATCTAAATCAATGGCACAGATATCCATTCTCACCTGACTACATTTTAGATTAAGGATTAACAGACTTAAAATCTGCACATCAATCATTGCAGTAAACAAGTTCTCCATCCACATCCAAAAAAACTCTCAAACACTCATTACATTTGTAAAGGCTAAAAGTCTGAAATGGATTTAATTCCACTTCAACTATGAACCAGTAAATGTTGCTGAAATGTTATTTTCATTAGTGATTCATACAAATCCATAGAGAATAGACTCACTGGCCTAATTGATAAGATCATTTTGTTATAAAACTGAATTTCAGTTTGATTTTGTTTTGGCACCCTCACTTCTACAGAGAAAGCCATTGCAAGCCAGAGCTTATAAGACTTGAAAGGCTGCTTCTGCTTCTGATATTTTCCTTTCATGGATTCAAACTTTTTTCTCCAATCTGTTTTGGGTTCAATCACCACACAGGGATCTCACCTCATGAGCCTCCTGCTCTGCACAGGGTTAAATTGTGTTAAATAATTCAGCCACATATTTGAAGTACACAGAGACAGAAGAACAATGTGATGCCATTTTTTCTTACTTTGCTCTTTACCGCTATATTCCCTCCACAACTCCAAAAACATCAGATAAATTCTGAGATCATTTAAAAAAGATGTATCACACATTATACACTTTTAACAATTGATGCTGGGGAAGCAGAGTCCTTGCTCAGCCTTATTTACCTCTTGAACTTGTTCTTAAATCTCTTAATCAAAGACCTAATCCCCCTCTTTTTTTTAACCCCCTTTCTACTAATTTCACTCTGCCCCACACAGGGACAATTTGCCAAACTCAAAGCATTCCTGCAGCACAGATGTGCTCCAATTAAGTATACGTAGAGATTATCCTTATTATATGGTAATTTAGTTGCACATTGTGCACATTCCCCACTATTGATTGCATTTTTCTCTTAATGTGAATAATTTATTCAGGTCAAGTGTATGATTGACTGCTTTTACAGCTGTAAAAACATTCTAACTTAAAAACATTATGGATATAATTTGTACAAATACAGTTTGTGCTGCTATATTTGAGACTTTCTGCCTAAAATTGAAATTTACCAGTTAAGCTGACATGATAAAATGATGTCACATTCCTCCTTCCCATCACATTTATCATTTCAGTCTAGGTAGTCAGATAGAGGCAAAATGCATTTTCAATAATAAGACCATCCCTTGTGCAGGGCCCGAAAGGCAGTGCAGGGAACCGAACTACAACCCTGTACATCCAGCAATCACAATAATAGGTTTTACACATTCTCCAAAGTTGCAATCGTGCAATTTCATGCAGAGAAGGTGAAGCTTTAGGAGCTATCAAAGGTTCAATATATTCAATAACATTGTTGGACTACAGATTTCCAAAAAAATGTGAACTAAGATGTACTCTGGATATGTCAATATAAACCAACAAAACCTTTAAAAAGTCAGTAATAATATAATAGTTTACTCTGGATAGATAAAACTATTCTAACTACTACTCTTAACAAAGGCTGATTAGGTTTCACCATTCAGACACTTACAGAGATTTTAACATTGTGTGTGCTGTCAGTCAGTTTATTAAACTAAAACTTGCTCATAATAGAGCAGAGATAATCTCTATGCATAGCTCTGCATGGGTGATGCTAGCCAGTGGACTCAATGCCCATTTGAGCAGTAAAACAGCTGCTGGGCACCAATTGATGCAGAGGATGGATATATAGTACCTCCACCAATTTAAATCTCAGTGGTGAAGGCTTCACACAAACACCCATTTGTATCAGCTGTGTAGTCCCCCCAAGCTTCTGTGTGTGATAAACCTCAGCTTGCAAGTTTCAGCTCAGCTTGCAAGTTTCAGCTCAGCTTCAGCTCTTATCTAGCCGACAGACGTGTGTCCTCACTTTGAGGGGACAATACTGAAGCATTAGCTCTTATATATGCAAGGTTCCATCCATCCATCCATCCATCCATCCATCCATCCATCCATCCATCCATCCATCCATCCATCCATCCATCCATCCATCCATCCATCCATCCATCCATCCATCCATCCATCCATCCATCCATCCATCCATCCATCCATCCATCCATCCATCCATCCATCCATCCATCCATCCATCCATCCATCCATCCATCCATCCATCCATCCATCCATCGCTTATCCGGGGTCGGGTCGCGGGGGCAGCAGCCTAAGAAGAGAAGCCCAGACTTCCCTCTCCCCAGCTACTTCTTCCAGCTCATCCGGAGGTATCCCCAGGCATTCCCAGACCAGTCGAGAGACATAGTCTCTCCAACGTGTCCTGGGTCTTCCCGGGGGTCTCCTACCGGACGGACATGCCATGAACACCTCACCAGGGAGGCGTCCAGGGGGCATCCTAACTAGATGCCCAAGCCACCTCATCTGGCTCCTCTCAACACGGAGGAGCAGCGGCTCAACTCCGAGCTCCTCCCGGATGGCAGAGCTTCTCACCCTATCTCTAAGGGAGAGCCCAGCCACCCTACGGAGGAAGCTCATTTCGGCCGCTTGTACCCGTGATCTTGTTCTTCTGGTCATTACCCAAAGCTCATGACCATAGGTGAGGGGAGGATTGAAGATCAACCGGTAAATCGAGAGCTTCGCCTTTTGGCTCAGCTCTCTCTTCACCACTACGGACCGGTGCAGAGTCCGCATTACTGCGGATGCCGTACCAATCTGCCTGTCGATCTCCTGCTCCATTCTTCCCTCACTCGTGAACAAGACTCCGAGGTACTTAAACTCCTCCACTTGGGGCAGGATCTCCTCCTTGACCCGAAGAAGGCACTCCACCTTTTTCTGGTTGAGAACCATGGCCTCGGATTTGGAGGTGCTGATTTTCATCCCAGCCGCTTCACATGCGGCGGCAAACCGATCCAGTGATAGTTGGAGCTCACGGGCCGATGACGCCAACAGGACCACATCATCTGCAAAAAGCAGAGACCCAATCCTGAGGTCACCAAACCGGACCCCCTCAACACCATGACTGCACCTAGAAATTCTGTCCATAAAAATTATGAACAGAATCGGTGACAAAGGGCAGTCCTGGCGGAGACCAACCCTCACCGGAAATGAGTTCGACTTACTGCCAGCAATGAGGACCAAACTCTGACACCGATCATACAGGGAGCGGACAGCCCGTATCAGCGGGCCCGACACCCCATACTCTCGGAGGACCCCCCACAGGACCCCCCGAGAGACACGGTCGAATGCCTTCTCCAAGTCCACAAAACACATGTGGAATGGTTGGGCAAACTCCCATGCACCCTCGAAGACCCTGCTGAGGGTGTAGAGCTGGTCCACTGTTCCATGCCCAGGACGAAAACCACATTGCTCCTCCTGAATCCGAGGTTCGACTAGTCCAAAATGACTATAATTTAAGTTACATTTTTTTGATACCTAGTCTAATTGTTCAAATTATCTCAGGAATTTTTGTTAGATATCTCTGTTTTATTATGTTCATTAGTCTTGTCTTTGGTTATTGTGATAATAAACCACAGCCGTGCACAAAAATAAAGTCTTCGCACATCATTTATGTGTTTAAGCTGGTCTATTTACACAGGTAATTCTTTTCCATGATACTTCACATTCCAGCTTTGACTGCATTCACAAAGAATCTTTTTTAAATATTGTATTTAGGCACATTTTTTAAAAGGCTTTAGTTGTATTTTATCACCTTACCTCTGCTTATAGCAAAGTGGTACTAGAGTGTGGGTAATTGTTAGCAGACTTGCCATCTTTACCAGCATTTAAAAAGGCACTTATGGATCCACTGACAAAATTCCCTAGCATCCGACTAACTGAATATTTATTATTACTCAAGTCTGATACCACCATTGAGTCTCTCAGTGGAATTTCTGTTAAGTAAACATCCTTATCTTGTTTGATATCTGGTGTTCCACAAGTTTGGCAGTGGTATGCCATTACCGTCCAGAAACAAGGATGAAGCTCATCAAATCAAGTCAAGAATATATTTGATCCAACCTTATTATACCAGCTCTAAAAAAATGGAAAAAATTGATTTGTTTCCTGTCACTGTAGCAACATATCACAATATGTGTGGATGACTGTTTAACATAGGGACAATACATTTTCTGTCAGATTTGTCTGTCTTTTCTTAAGCCATTATTTGATTGATTCTCTTTTCCTTTTTGTCAGCCGCTTCTGTCACGTTAGTCCTTCCCGAACAATATACTAAATGGTAAATATCATGACACAAGACAAATTCGCCAAACTAATCTTGACAAAGGTAATCTGTCTGACACAAAAGAGTTTCAGATTTTGATGCTGCACTCTGGCAGTGAAGCAGGCATTCAGTTTGGGGTACTATTGCATAGAAATAAGAGAAAGAAAAAAGAATCTGAAATAAAAACAGAGCAAAGAAGGGATGAGAAGCAATGGAGATGTACTGTGTTAAATATACACAGGTCCATGTCTACAAGGCTTCTCTCTGCTTATTCCTGCTCCCTCCTACAGTTACTCTAACTCTCTATAATGTACCCTCCTCCAGATAACAAGGGACCAGGGTCTATGTTGGGATGGAGTACGGCTGAACAGAGACTTGGGGTTACGTCCCTAATTGTCAGGAGTCATGAGGACTGTGGGCAGAGGACGAAAAAGTGGACCTGTATTATGTCGAGGGTCAGTGGGGAGAAGGCCACTGCGGAGATTTCTCAGGTATTCTGCATATCTGCTTACTGTGCTCAGTTCATCATGCCTGGCCATAGTCAAGGGCAGCCTTTTCCCTGCTTTAGCCACATTATCTGATTATTTCATGCACAGCATTATCCCCTCCAATTTGTCTCTTTGTGCATGTGTGAAATGTGCACGTCTGTGTGTGTATGTGTGTGTGTGGTGTGTGTGTTTAAGAGGCATCAACAGCCCACCAGCCTCCTGCCAGCTGGACTCCTTGTGAAGGGACTGAATAAAGTATAAGAAAGGGATCAAGATGGTTGCCAAGAGGACAGAGGGGTCACAACACTGTCATTTTGCCCTTTTATATGGGACCACAATGGTTTGTGGACCTCTCTTCTCCATTTTCTATAGTCAACTCCCAGCCATGGTTGCTTATTTCAATTTTCACTCACCATCTGTCTTTTGTGTGTAGTGCACCCCTCTTCACATCCTACCTCACCTCCACTTTGGGATTGTCTGTCTGAGTGTTCCTGGTAGATCCAGCTGGAAGTACAGCAGGGAAGTAAACCATGGCTGGCATAAGACACTTTGTACCAGTCTGGTCTTTGCATTTTAGCCTCTTTTCTTCATAAAAAAGCAGGATGCAGCATTGTCTCTGGAATCCACAGAATTGACATTAGACTGATATAGTGAATCTTGATATTGACATCTGTTAGGCAGTTGAGATGTCACTTGGAGTATTAGACAAATAAAAAAGCAATGAGTGTCAAAAAATAGTTGAGTTGACCTTTGCCTTGCTCTCCAAAACACCACAGCACTTCACAGTGTGGTGCCCTGTATGATAAATTAAAGTCTACACTTTTGGGTTGAAACTTTTCTTCCAGCTACCAGAATAATTAGGGTTATGGTTGCAGTGGCAGTTAAGACAAGTAATTAAAAAACAACAATCAATAAAGTATCACAGTGGCAGTAAAATGAAGAGAAAACAAACAAACCAAGAAAATGGACTTGGAGCAAGAAAGAGCAGCATAAATGATCTTTTCTATAGCAAATGTAGAATGAATGAAATCGACTTGCCAATAATACAAATACAGACATACACACACACTGTAGTTAATACGGGTTAAATAAGAATTTAACAGTGTAAAATTTTAAAATGTATATTTTGTTTCACAATCCTCACCTTGTGGACTGGGATGGCTGCTTGTCAGTGACATTAAAGTCAGATCAGCACAGTGCATTCTTCTGCCATTTCACAGAACAAAGCAGGGCTGTATGGAATGGGCTAGGCTTAGTTTGAGCCACTGTACACAAAGTGCCACATTATTAAGTGTTACACTGCTTAAAGACAAGGCCTTCTGAAAGTGACAGCTTTAGTTCACATGCTGTGCAAAGGGAATTGGCTTGTGATGCTGCAGCCTGTGGTGTGAGGCTTTGTAAAATGGGATTTTTTTTTCCTTTTTTGGAGAAGCAAATCAAAATATATATATATATATATATATATATATGTTTTAAGAATGTGTTTTAACTGATGCAGCAATCATCTACAGTTGCAGCTTAAATCAATAAGATTTCACAGCCATTTCTAAACCCTCAAAACATCCAGATATGGCACCATGGACCCAGTGGGGATCTCTGGACCTCCTGAGAATAACAACAGGACAATCCAAGGCTTCTCTGAACAAATGGGGCTACAACACTGGACCAACCACATGCAAATGTGTAAAAGCAAGCCACACCATAGAGCAATGCCTTATCTGCCCTGTATTAGCCAGCCCCTGTAGCCAGAAAGAAATAGAGGACTGTCATATCACACTGATTTGAAGAAACAAAATAAAACAAATCTATTGTCACAAATTACAAGTTGAATCATCTCTCGTTTCCAAAATTGATGCAGCAAATCTACCAAACTGTTTTCCATTGCCTATAGCACTATAGTGATATACAGTGGGGCAAAAAAGTATTTAGTCAGTCACCAATTGTGCAAGTTCTCCCACTTAAAAAGATGAGAGAGGCCAGTAATTTTCATCATAGGTATACCTCAACTATGAGAGACAAAATGGGGGGAAAGAATCCAGGAAATCACATTGTAGGATTTTTAATGAATTAATTGGTAAATTCCTCAGTAAAATAAGTATTTGGTCACCTACAAACAAGCAAGATTTCTGGCTCTCACAGACCTGTAACTTCTTCTTTAAGAGGCTCCTCTGTCCTCCACTTGTTACCTGTATTAATGGCACCTGTTTGAACCTGTTTGTTTAACACTATGGCCAAGACCAAAGAGCTGTCAAAGGACACCAGAAACAAAATTGTAGACCTGCACCAGGCTGGGAAGACTGAATCTGCAATAGGTAAGCAGCTTGGTGTGAAGAAATCAACTGTGGGAGCAATTATTAGAAAATGGAAGACATACAAGACCACTGATAATCTCCCTCGATCTGGGGCTCCACGCAAGATCTCACCCCGTGGGGTCAAAATGATCACAAGAACGGTGAGCAAAAATCCCAGAACCACACGGGGGGACCTAGTGAATGACCTGCAGAGAGCTGGGACCAAAGTAACAAAGGCTACCATCAGTAACACACTACGCCGCCAGGGACTCAAATCCTGCAGTGCCAGACGTGTCCCCCTGCTTAAGCCAGTACATGTCCAGGCCCGTTTCCAATTTAGTTCATTAATGTTAAGTCATTGGCACATTTACGTAATTTAAAAATTCTCCGTAAATCACCAAAAATAGGAAATAAACAAATAAATAAATAAATATGACAGAATTATCATTGTAATATTGAATTTTATTGAACTGCACAAGAGAAGAAAACACAACCATGCCAACATGTCGGCACTGAAATGTGCGCAAGAGTACTCCTGAGTGTTCGTAGGATTTGTTCTTACCTACGCATAAATCCAGGATAAGAAGAAATTGGTGAATGCCACAATCTTCGTAAAATGTTCGTAAGTGGGACTTAAGAACAAATTTGTTCGTAAGAACGCTTCGTGAATCTGGCCCAATGTTTCCAACCTTGTATTACTATATTAAAATTATTGTTTTAAACAAATTTTGGGCTTTAAAACAGGTTTTGATTTTTGGTTTCATTCTATAGTTCAGTATTGCATTGTAAAATAATAAAAAAAAATAAAGCTGACTACTTCACGGATTTCACTTTTCGCGTGTTATTTTTGGAACGCAACTCCCGCGATAAACGAGGGATCACTGTATAACAAAGTATTGAGATGAACTTTTGTTATTGACCAAATACTTATTTTCCACCATAATTTGCAAATAAATTCTTTAAAAATCAGACAATGTGATTTTCTGGATTTTTTTTTCTCATTTTGTCTCTCATAGTTGAAGTGTACCTATGATGAAAATTACAGGCCTCTCTCATCTTTTTAAGTGGGAGAACTTGCACAATTGGTGACTGACTAAATACTTTTTTGCCCCACTGTATATACAATTTCCTTAATCATAAAATACACTGTCTGCCCACCCTCCAAAAAAAAACTCACATAGGAATGGAATTTATAAGAGCTATAATTACTGTGATTATCATTCATCTGGCAAAAGTTATTTAACGTCAACAATAAAATAACATCAACAATAAAATACTTAAATAACCATGACCAAAGATACATCCCGTGGTTGTGGAACAGATGCTAGTCTGTTTCAAAAGGGTCAATTTATTGGCAAGCTACAAGCAGAGAAAACAGTGTAAAGGATTGTAGAAACTCCTAGAAGTTTGTTAAGCGCAGACCGACTCTTGCTTCATCAATACAATCTTGGTGAAACATTAATGCAACAATGGATGCAAAGAAATCACACAAACAATGCCAGAGCAAAAATGTGACATAATCAAAGCTACAGGCAATCCAGCTAAATATTAGAGCATGTGACTTTTTTGAGCAGTGATTTTTCCAGGCAGTGTAGTTTATGATTTAGCTGTTGAGCCTGTCAGGAGAACTTCAACTACAGCATGCTCATGGAAAAATGAAAAAGGTGTTCAGTAGTAAAATTAGCATCTTCTGCTGGACATGACTTGACAATAGAAAAAGTGGAAACAAAAACCTAAATTAAATAGGTATTTTCATACCTTACAAAGATTGCAGTATGTAAACCATTTACCATTTTTGTCTGTTTAAGTGGGCTGGGTGTAATGCAGAGCTCCAAAGACATTTTTTCTGTCCCCAGAGAAAATGTTGACCGCACCACCTTGACCACAATGTAATACAGACAATGTTTTTGTTTATGAAAATCCAAATGCATAAAATATGATTTGTTTGTATTCATACTCACCTAGTTTGCACAATAGTGTGCATCTAAAGAGAATAAGTCATGTTATGTGCACAGTAAACTACGTATGGTGTAACATTGGTAGAAATGACACAGACAGAGGTGGAGCTCTCAAATAAGCGAAAATTGTCTACAAAAGTACCCTATAAATGGACCTCCAGGCTTTTCTAAAGGATTTATTATGTGAGGCCTTTGCGATTTGAAAGTGCAGTGTATTCTTTGTGTTTTCAAATGCTTTGCTTCTAGCAAGAACCATAGCAGCTTAGCCACTTGTGAACCTCCCACACACCTTCGCAACATACCACCTGGCTACAAAGCATCTACGCTCCAAGACGAGAAAATTCTTAAGCTTCTTTCCCTCAGATTTTTCTGTATGTGGCTTGCCCAGTTTCTTTTAGGGCCAAAATAGCTCTTTGTGTTTTTTGTTTAGTTGTAAGGCTCAACTTGATGATTGTTCAAACTAATCCATGGAAAAATGAAGTCAAGATAGAAAAGCTTTTGACCAGTCAGGAAGGAGCACGTGTGCATACACACACACACTCACACACACACAACCTCACACACACACACACACACACACCACACACACACACACACAGTCTATTCACAGAGTATTTACTGGGATACACAGTAAGGGATTTTAGGATGCTGTTTTTATTATCTGCATGTGAATGAGGAAACAAAAAAAGACACACATACACAATCCATATATATATATACTGTATATATATATATATATATACACACACATACATACACACACACACATCTATACATATATATACATATACATATATATAGAGAGAGAGAGAGAAGAAGAAGTGCTGTGCAACTGTTTGAGGCATGTCACAAGTGTTACATGTATACAAGGCATTTTAAAATGGAACTGTTCTGTAAATAAACTGTATCTGTATTGCACATTCACAAGCAGATGAAGGAATAACCCATTAGGATTTAGTAGTAATTAAACATCAAATATCGGGTTTTGGAAGCTATTTAGGAGTTCAGTGTCTCGCGTCACAACAGCCTTTGTGTCACTAGAGTGGCCATGTATGCATTTAAAACACTGGTGGGCATTATAGACTGCCTTGACACTTGTAAAAAATAGAATGGTTAGAGTTTTACGTCCAAAACATGAGCTGATATGATAATTTTCATTAAGCATGCAGGGTACTACTGTTTTATCCACTTTTATCTTTAGTATTTCATACATTCACCTTGCACCTGACTGACAGACAGACAGACAGACAGACAGACAGACAGACAGACAGATCGATGCGATGAACTCTCCGAAGAGAATGAAGTTGAACAGTGAAGAGAATTGTCTTTATCTTGTTATTATGTGTTCTACCATATGTTCCTGTCTTCTCTTAGAAGTACTTTAGAAGTTAGGCATGGTAGACTCATTAGCAAATGTAATAAAAATCAGAGACATTCCTTTGACAGGATTGTTGTTTAGACCATTGTAATCTCAGGAGCCAGTCAGGCGGGAGGTGTTAAACACCCATTATAAAACGGGACATCACGGTGGGGTTGATAAACTTATTTGCATGAAGAAAGTGAACTTTGATCTGGCCACCTGGGAAGATAATGGAGAAGGAGGACTACCTGTATGATCTACCAACATCAAATGGGACTGGAAGAAGAGGACGAGGTCATCCAAGCAGAAGAACTGGATTGGACTGTATGAGCATTGATAATTTGCATCTGTGTTTCTATAAAAGACTGGGCCAAGGGATAGTTAGGTTGTCAGACTTCATGCCCCGGCAATTGACTCTGTTATTGTAGGGTTATGAATTGGCCCGGAGCTCTGTAATATTTGTATTTGTATGAATTGGTTCTATTGTTAAATACATTTTTAAATTGGCATTATTCTTCTTGAAGTCTTCATTCAAAGAACACGCGGATTAGCAGTGACACACGAGAGGTATTGCGATCCAACAACAGTAACCCTTCTTTATGATTTTTTAAGCAATATTAGTGTGTTATTTTGTTCAGTTTCCAAGTGAAAAAGAGAAAGCAGACCCTCCAATGAGATTTGAGCTCCTAGATACAAATTTTAAAGCTTTATAGATACTCCGACAGAATCAGCAGACATGGGTTCCTGTAGGCAGTTTCCTAGCACCAATAAAATTGATTGATGTGTACAAAGCAGGAGAAAGCTAGAAAGGTTTTAGGTGTCCATTTAAACATGTGGTGAGTGCAATCCTGCTCATCAGTGTAGATAATAAGTTGTGCATGCAGATAAAGCCTGGATGGAGGAGCTTTAAGTAACAGTCATTAAATGGAGATTCAACAATAGAGAATGAAAAGGAAAACAAGAAAGTGGAAAATCCTGCTAAGCTGGCTCACACCAACATGAACTTCACTTCCGCTCTTTGGAAGAATTTAAAAACCCCACAGTCTGTCAAACCAAGGGAGTAAGTTTGAATATGGCTGGACAGCCAATTGACCATGCTGATAACAATGACTTTATAGTTTATATTCAAATTTTACTTTTGATTAGAAACCAGGAAATTGTGAGTTTGAACTGACCACACACTGAATTGTTGTCATGGTGAAAACAGTAACTAACTGTACTATTGTTACTTCTAGTCTTTTACTATTATTCTAACAGTCACCTGGGGCTTTCCTCCCATAGCTTGGAACAAACTTACACCCCTGATTGTCTTACTGCTGTGCCTGCTGACAGGGTCTAAACACTGACTGTTGAAACTGTCATCTCAAACCTTTAAACCAATGTCCACCATTGATTTGAGATCAAAGTTACAGTTTCCTGCTGACAATGTGGGAACAGCTTTGCAGTTGGCCCTACAATGGGAACAGGGTGAGTCAAACGGGCTCTGCTGAATCCTGCTGAAAGATGGCCAGCAAGGAGGGAAAAAATAATGTAAATCTATTGAGAAGATGAAGAGAGAGACAGCAGTCCCATAGCCCTTAGATCCCAGCATGTGACACATTTCTGTTGGCGTGGATACATGTGTGCATTTGTCATCTGTGTGTGGAGCAATTCCAGTGCGTGGACTATACATGTCTTTGCATTTGCATGTAAGTTGGTTGAACAAACTCACCGATGACGAAGGTGGTGATCTGGTTCCTGCTGGTGCCCTGCTTATTCTTGACTTCACAGATGAAAGTGGTGTTGACAGCATCGTCCACCTTCTTTACCATCAGCTTGTTGTCCTCCACCATAACTGTTTCAGGCAATGAACCAGACACTCTGGACGGCAAGAAATTTTTTTTCAGATCTTTTGCATCATAAGAAATGATGAAGAGACAAGAGGAAGAAAGGTAAAATATTTTAAAAATTTGCAATGATGTCATGTGAACAGCAGCTCTGGCTTGCATAGAGGGAGGTTAATAAACATGTTGCTACATTTAAAAGAAAATAAAAACTGTCATTATCTCTGCATGAAAATGATGTACAGAGAGTAAGCAGGTCTTACGCAGTCCAGATGACTGAGATCGGTGCAGGGTTGGCATTAGCCAAGCACAGGAGCATGGCGTCAGAACGGCCGACATACCAGTTGTTGTCATATCCTTCTATGGACACAGATGGGGGGTCTGAAATGCAGACAGGGGAAGAATGAGTTGCCAAGAGTGGTGATGCAAAACTTGGTTTCAACTAATTCCTGCTAACGTTAAAGGAGCAGTGAGCAAGGAATTTATTTAAAGTCATCATAAAATGGCCCTGATAACTGACATTAAGAAAACGTGCTAATTTCAAATACTTATATCACTGACATCAGTAGATCAGCCACAATTCAAAAATGAAATACCTATAAATAATGTTAAACAAACGATGTTTCTCTGGGATAACTCTGGAAAAAGTTCCAACATTAGTAAGGCTATTATGGCAAATTGAAACATAACTGAGTGGATACATTGGTCAAAGGGAGATGTTCTTGTTGGCTCTGGCAGCCTCTATTCCACAGTGAATTGATTGTGATTGCAGTGCCAGCTTAACCACAAACTTAAATATAAATGCTTTAACAAGGCTGGATTCTCATTTTAAAAAATTTAAAAAAAAATGTAACCTCATTTTAGTCAATGCTAAATCTGTTTAGCATTACAATTGTTGAGTACTCCTTAGCGTTAGTCGTATTGTGCGTATTTTCTGAACTCCTAAAGCAACAATATACAACAATGTTCTTCTCCACTGTTTACAACTGAAAAACATTGACTGCAGTTCATTTTGTTCCTGTGCCACACCTGGGCTGTTTACTCAGCACTACAGTTACTTATTATATTCATTAAGGCATATAATTCACAGGACACAAAATATAGTAACACTGTATATCCATCTTACATTCCACAGAGAGCTTGACAGGAAAAACCCACGGCCGCTCTTGGGTCCTCTGATCCACCAGGCAGGTCACCTCCCTACCATTGTCTGCAGGTGTGGGAACCAAACGGTACTCGCTGCGCACCGTCACTGTGCCATCTGGTCCATTCGTGGTGGTGGTTGAGTGGTTACCTCCCACAGATGCAAGCCACTTGATGGTGGCAGCTGGCTTTCCGTCTGCTGCTTCACACTGGGCCACAACCACTGATTTGGAACCAGCCTGGACAGTCACAATATTGGCCGAGTTTTTAGGTTTGGCTAGAGAAGCACAGAGGAAACGAAAATATATGAGACAGATAAAGATATGGAGGTTAAAAAAATTGGAGAGAGAGAAAGACAGGAAAGATACAAAAGGTGAAAATAAAGTCTCTTGTATTTTGGAAAGATTTTTGAAAAACTGAGAAAAGTAAAAAAAAAAAAAAAACAAATAATGGAAGTAATTTATTTTATAATTATGCTTTGAAAGATTTTCATAATTTATAAAAAATAAACGTTGGTTTATCAATGAAATGTCTACTTGTAGATAAAAGTTACAGCCATTGTTTGATTGACTTAATGCATTAATTCTGTAAAATGTGAGGATGCTCTGTAAGAAACTATGTATGTCAGAAATAAGTGATGTTATAATAATAAGTAGCACTTAACCCATCTTTAGCTATGATTTGATGTATGTGTAGGTTCTCATTCATCCAGGTCATAATTATCCAAAATTAGATCACTGCATCAACTGGTCATGTTAATTGAAGACGTTTCACCTTCTCTCCAGAAGGCTTCTTCATTTCTAAACTCAATAAAACATTCAGGTCTATTGGGTTTATAAATGCTACTTGTTGAGAACTGAAGAAGCCTTGTGGAGAGAAGGCAAAACATCTTCAAGTAAACCTTAACAAGTCCAGTTGATGTTGTCCAGAAAGATGTTGCTGCGATGGTCATATTGTCCATATAGGCTTTTATTGGGGGATGTGAACACCTGATCTGGATAGAAGCCCTCTGCCTTCCGCCTCAGCGGTCTTTACCTCCAGGTTGATCGCTGATGCAAAAAGAATGAGGTAGATGGTACAGCCTGTTATTATTCCTTTCTCAAGGCGAGTTCTAAAGGAGTTTAGAACTGAAGAAGCCTTCTGGAGAGAAGGTGAAACGTCTTTAAGTAAACCTTAACAAGTCCAGTCGATGCAGAGATCTAATTTTGGGTTATTTGATGTAGAAATAACATCTATAATTCCATTAATGTCATTTTAAGTGGCTTATTGTCACACTTGGGCCAAAAGGTGTAGCTGATAATAAATGTTGAAATTTTTTTTAAACCTCTTAAAATTTAGTTCAAAGTAGAGCTGATCTGTCAGAGTGTGACCTCATAAAAAGGAGCTATTCTCTACAGTAAAATTATTTTTTTTAAAAATGACTCCTTTAATGCTTGCTTTTGATAAAGCTGAAAGATACTGCAGTTTGTACATCAGATACTATTTTTGCTGGCATTCTCAATACATTTTGTAAATTTTTACGTGAACAACTGAACACAATGTAAGCATGTGGGCAGGGCAGTGGGACCCTGACAGCAGGAAGGATGGACAAGGACAGAGAGCATGGTGCAGCGTAAAGTCACCTGGTCAAACATCCAGACTTCCCCTGCGTCTGCTTCCTTCTGCAGGCAGTCTATAATGCCCACCAAGCACAGCAAACCTCCATGCATGGGGCAAGAAAGATACACCTTCCTGACTCAGTCGCTATAGAAGAGGCTTTTTAGAATATCTCCTCAGCTGCACGAAGGCGCTGGCCGATGGCCGCTACCACTGTCGCCATTACCAGGTACTCAAAACTGTTGCTAAGAGTATAGCCGCAGACATCAACACCAGTAAATACCATTTCACAGACAGCAAGAGGCGTCCTCCACAAAGCTTCTGATTGGCAGATGTACGCTGACCTGAGAAACCAACTGAGGTTACCCAGCACATTGCATCAACATCTATCTGGACAGAAATGATCATCATCTCGCTGTCTTCAAAACATCTGATCATGCCGGAACTCACAGTGCCCTGCGAAGAGCGGATTGAGGAAACCTACAAGAGGAAACATGGCAAGTATCAGGAGCTGGTGGAGGAGTGTAAGGGAAGGGGCTGGAGGACGTTCTACGAGCCCATAGAAGTTGGCTATAGAGCACATGTGTCAAACTCAGTCCTCAAGGGCCACGATCCTGCTGGGTTTTCTGTCCTACCAGGCTGAAAATGCATTCAGTGGGATAGAAAACCCGGCAGGATTGTGGCCCCCGAGGACTGAGTTTAACATGGCTGCAAGAGGCTTTGCAGGGTGCTCTCACTGAAAGGTTTTCGGCCGTCTAGGTGTGACATGGCAGCCAAGAAGAGAGTCATTAAGTCCACAAGCAAAGCTGCAGAGAAAGCCGTGAGATGGCTATGGCTGAAAAGGGCAGATCTGTGGGTTGCCACTGGGACGCAAGCCGGGACTTAATCACCCCGGCTGGGTTGGATAGGCAAGGGTGTCTTATGTTGTGAGACCCGAAATGCCCAGTGAACCCAGGAATCATCACTGATCATCATGCGTCCCAGTTCATCCATGAGATTTTTCTTTTAAACTCTTATTACACTTCCACACACCGAATGACATTTGGAAATAACACTAACTAAAAACAGTATTGATCTCCATGCTGTAATGGGAAAACTAGTTTATATCATATTATATTTTATGTCGACCACAGTTTGTGAGACTGCGGAGCTGTGTGTCCGACCCCCTGATGAGCAACACAGGAGCTCCTCAGGGAACTGTGCTCTCCCCCTTTCTGTTCACCACCTACACAGCTGACTTCCAGTACCACTCTGAGACATGTCATCTCCAGAAGTACTCGGATGACACAGTCATAGTCGGGTGTGTGGAGAATGGACAGGAGGATGAATACAGGGACCTTGTGGAGAGTTTTGTCAGGTGGAGCAGGGAGAACCTTCTGCAGCTCAATGTGACCAAGACAAAGGAGATGGTGGTGGATTTCAGAAAAAGCAAGTCCCCTCCCTCCCCAGTCTGCATTAGTGGGAAGGATGTGGAAATAGTCTCATCTTACAGGTTCCTGGGTGTTCAGCTGGACAATAAACTGGAGTGGTCCACAAACACTGATGCTGTTTACAAGAAGGACATGAGCAGACTCTATTTCCTCAGGAGACTCAGGTCCTTCAGTGTTTGCAGCAGGATGCTCCACATGTTCTACCAGTCTGTCATGGCTAGCACCATCTTCTTTGCTGCAGTGTGCTGGGGTGCAGGCATTAAAGCTAAGGATGCCAACAGACTTAACAAACTCATTAAAAAGGCAGGGTCTGTTGTTGGCTGTAGACTTGCAAACTTGGATGAGGTGGTGAGGGACAGGATGGTGTTGAAACTGCGGACAATCAGGGACAATCCCTCCCACCTCCTCCATAACACAGTGGACAAACTGAGAAGCAGCTTCAGCAGCAGACTCCTGCAGCCTCGCTGCTCTAATGAATGGTACAGGAAGTCATTCCTGCCGTCCGCCATCAAACTGTATAACTCATCCTAACGCAGCCAATAACAATAAATGTGTAATGTTTATGTTGTAATTTTATTTTCTATTTTGTTCTATATTTATGTATATATGCTTATAATGCTTATAATATATACTGTATATATATATATGCTTATAACGTTCTAATCTTATTTGTATTTATTTATTCTGTTTCTATACTTTGTATAGGTTGCTACTACAATTCAATTTCCCCACGGGGATGAATAAAGTACATCTTAATCTTAATCTTAAACTATACCAATTGACATATCCAGCAAAAAAGGAGATTCCCTTTGGTGACTCTGTGATTTAGCCAGGCTGACTTTGTGAAACTGTGGTGATTTCTGGAAAAAAACTTGCAGCCTATTAAGATAATGTTAAACATTGCAAATTTATGCTACTGTCCACATGGCGGCCCTTTACTTGGCCTTTGTGAAATCAACAGAGGGAGAAGTCACACACGCATGAGGCAAAGAGCAAAGGATTGAAAAGGATCACCAATCCAGATCCGGCAACAACATTTGAGGAATTTAAATGTATCCTCTTTACATCTCCCAGTACATTTCAAACCAAGCAGCGTTCTTAGAAACATATCTCAGGGAAAACCACCTATGAACAAATGAGAGACCAAACCACTTTTTAATATTATAAAGCCAGTCAAGACTTACACTTCATGCACATGTGAGGAAAAAGGGGAGTCTTTTAAAGATACAATGTCCCCATTTTGAACAGAGTT
This sequence comes from Takifugu rubripes, assembly GCF_901000725.2. Taxonomy (NCBI): domain Eukaryota; kingdom Metazoa; phylum Chordata; class Actinopteri; order Tetraodontiformes; family Tetraodontidae; genus Takifugu; species Takifugu rubripes. The sequence continues at coordinate 302,360 of NC_042296.1, read as the reverse complement.
GTTGGACAAGCTTTGCCTGGGACACTAAGCAACAGTGCTGCCGTCAGATTCTTTTTTAAGTAACTCGGCCCCAACTGTTACCACCTAATGATCCAATATTGGTCAAGTGGTGAGTGAGTAATGGACAATTCCTTAAAAGAGTTTAAAGCTGTTTCACTGCATAAATTGTTTAAACCTTTGGATAAGTGTAGTTATCTTGGATGAAGCACAAACACACTTCCTGTTTAGAAAATACTCATTATACTCTTTTTTTCTAGGTAAACTAATCTAGCCATGTACTTTCATCTACAATGACTCAAACTTTAAGGATTTAAAATGGGTCCTATTGAGGTTTTTCCAGTATGTGTAGAGACAAGTATCCCCAAGTGGCAGTGGCGGGCCGTGCATTGCACACCTAGGCCTTCAATAGTGCTCATTCTGAATCAATCCAACCCTCAATAACTATTTTATGGCTATAAAACTTCCACTGCAGGTACAGCTGTGACACACATAAAAAAAGCATCAAAAATAACCTGATAAAATTGTAATATTATTGTGGCAAGTTAGGGTTTTAGGTTGCTGAAGAACTCAGACGCATACTTCTGCCAGTCACTTTACTAAACACGGAACAGAAGACACATGAACGAAGGGAGGTCTTCGATCACACATATAACCTGGCTTATGGTGTGCAAGTGCAAACGGTAATTAAAACAGTAATTAAATACATCAACAACCAGAACTCAATAAATAGAACACTAACATTGAAAGTTGCAAAAGATAACATTTACAACGAACAAAAACAGGGTTAACACCAACCTGAACCCACAGACACACTGCCGCAAAGCATGCTGGGAAATTCCCACACTGACCCTCCCCACCATGCTACATTATTTAGGAATATAGCAACATTTTAGTATAATAATCAGGATTTTTGATTTTACTCACCAAAAATCCTGATTATTTGTACACAAAATCCATCCTCCTTTCTTTCCTCAAGAAGATTTCAATTACTCTGTTGTGCAGATTATCCGTGCGTTTCAGTTCCATCAAGAAGTCCTTTTCTATCGCCATCGAAGCTAATGCTGAAAGTCGAGCCTACCCTGTCGTATTTCTGGCATAAGTTTTAATTCGCTTTAGGGCTGAGAATGTCCGTTCAACAGAAGCAGTAGACACGGGGATGGTCACCGCCAAACACAGTCTATCAGTCTTTTTAAGATTTCCCTATTTTTCTTCAGCTTTTCGTTGCGGAGCTCCGTTTCCCTGCGCACTTGCTCGCTCAGCTGTAGATCCACTCTGGTTTCCCCAAATGTTTTGGAAAGCACTGTTGCTTGTAAGTGTCCAGCAGTGCTTTGATGCCTCGTTGCTGCCTTGGTTAGGCAAGCCAAATTTACAAATCCAGTGTGGCTCCAAACACCACGTCGATCAGTGGCAAATAACAAGCACTCCCAGCAATACAATTTGCAGCGTTCCTCGGAGCCTGTGAGCCAGGAGTACCGCTCGTAGTTAGTGGACTGAAAGTGGTGGACAAATCCTTTTCCCGGTTGCGACAGGCTTGCTAGCTTCGGAGTTGCCCGACCTTGCTTAACGATGTCCAGCTTTTCTTAAAAAGTCTGTCTTAAAAATGGCTTTGACAGTAAATCTGCGACCAAATTCATTTCTTCTCCTACTTTAGCCATTGTGGGATGACAAAACAGCTATTAAATCAACACAACAATATCTTTGCTTGTGCAGCTCGCTACAGATGCAGTTTGCTAGCTCTGGCTCGTACACTCTCTGACTATCCAATCAAAGTGTGTGAATACGCTGACGTTTCCTACGCCTGCTAGAAGGCCTTGGGGTCGCCAACTCAAAATCTGATTGGTTGAAGCAACAGTTTGATTGACATTTTTTTTATGCTACAGGGCCCGCAGAACTGATTGTGAAGGCCTCCAGGCAGATTTATTTGACCCTGGCAACAAATAGTGGCTGAAATGTGATTGGTTAAATGCTTGAATATGAAAATACATGTCTGGAAGCAGCGCAACCAGGAGGCTAGCAATAAAAGGAAGTGGATAGACCATTTGGAATTATTTAATACATATTTTCCATATTTTCATATTCATGAATCACAGACTGATGTTAATTATATTTTGAAAATATAATTAACATCAGTCTGTGATTCAGATATTTTTAGGCCAGCAGAGAAGGCCGTGCAGGTCCTGACGGCCCACCGCTGCCAAGTGGTGAGTACTGGGTATGTCAAATTACCAAGCCGAACATATAGCACATCAGACATAGGAAGAGTTGCTTCAAATGTGGATGACCTAACTTTGCAAGTAAATGGTATTCTGAGAAGCTGGACATATACTTAATTTTGACTAAATATAGGCCTTTTGATTTATGCAGAAACACGAGCTATAACCCAGGTATTTATAAATTAAAATGAAACAGTTTGACCAAAACTATACATCTATTCATAAGGATTTTTTTTTTTTTTTACAACAAAGTAGCTGCATTTAGCCCAGAATAGCTTTACATATACTTAGACAAAAAATGTCCCATGTGGCTCAAAAATATTGCCAAAATAACTAAAGATGTGAAATGCATATCAAAGAAAGAATACAAGCATAAACCTCTGCTTTACAGGCAAGGAAGGCTTTAATGGATCTGCCAACGTTAACATAAGGAGTATCTCCTCTGATTCATTTCTAAAATGGTATCAGATTAAATCCACTGTGATCCCTCTCTTTGGTTCAAGACATCCTGCATACAGAGCAATTAAGGGTTAAAACACATGCCAACAGAGTTGAATAAACACTGGCACTTCCTGTGTGCAACATACCCACTCACTGAGAGATGACTGCTGTTGCTGAATTAGAGTAGGACTCACAAAGAACTGACCAATATTTACACAGAAAAATGGAAATATTCTGGAAAAGCTGTGACGAAGTAAATTTAATCAATTTACAATAACACAAATTTGATGGAAGTTGTCAAAATGCAAGGTACAGATTTGGTGGAGATGGGAGCCCTTTGTGGAGTTCTCCGATCATAAGTGACCCAGTTACATCAAAAGAGTCTGACCCAGAACCACATCCTATCTGGGTTGTGCTGCCATATGTTGCTTAACAATCTATTTGAAGCAATCCGTGCAAATAAAAGAACTCTTTGTTTAGTGATAACTCAGTGGAATGGTCTAACACTGTGGTTCTGTCAAATTTCAACTATATCTTGCCTCTGAAATTTGACATAAACAAAAATTCTTTGCATTTGGTTTTATCGAAATCTAGGGAAAATAAACTTTTAGCATTGTGGATGACAACACACCTTTATGCTAAACACCACCTGCTGATGTTAAAGCATAAACTATTAATATCACTCTAAATTATAAACATCCAGTGGAGGCCAAAAGTGTAAAAACACCTGACAGACCTGGAAATATAAAACATTTTGCCTCAAAAACATGATTTCACATGAGAAAAGTTGTGCTGAGAATCATCTAACACATCAACTGCCAGGGAGCCCCTTTCGCAATGGCCATGAAGCCTTCCTCAACCTCCCTTCGGCCAAGCAGATGATGTTTATGTTCTGCACCTGTACTTCTATAGGCAGAAACTCGTGAGGGACACATGATTAGGCAGACAGAGTTGGACAACAAATGCATTTATGACTGTATGGAAATTTACAAATTAGCACATTGGAACTATCCCATTCCCAAGAACTCCAAAACCAACTAAATGACTACCTCCCATTAGCAACATGTTAGTAAAAACATTTATTAACATTCTCCTCACAGTTCACATACAGAGCACAAAGGTCCACCAGGTACGCTGCGTAGGTGTAGTTATATACATGAGAATTCTGATCAATGGCTATTGTTTAACATTCAACACCATTGTGCCCTTGAAGGTCACCGTGAAGCTCAGGAACTCACTCTTTGAGGTGATATTGACCTTCCTGACAGGCAGTGCAGATAGTCTTTATTATATCCTCCCTCCACAATAATTGAAATGGTTGTAAAAACAACTAAAACAAACAAGGAGGGACAAATCTTAATCTCCATTTTTAATCCTGACAAATCTGAATGTGTACCAGATGTCTCAGTTGTGAGGGGTTTTAGTTCAAGATTCAATTAGATTCCACATCTGGGTCTAAAGTGCCTTGGTGCCCTCCGTGAAAAGCCACCTCAGTCACTAACAACATAAACAGATGAATGCAAGAGCAGAAGGGTTACCCTTTATATGATACCATTTTAAGTGCAAACAATTTCTACACTAAATCCTCCACTAAATCCAGTGACTGAAAACATGTCACCAGTGATGAATTTGAGATTTTACTTCTATTAAGATAGCCCAATATTTTGTCATCTTCTTCTTCTTCTTCTTATTATTATTATGACTAGTAATAGTAGCAAATTTCCCAATGTGCTGCATACATTAGCCAAAAATCAAAAGAGTAACAAGAATGTAAATACTAGGGCTGCATTATGACAACTGTTTTTTTTTTTTTTACCCAGCTAACCATTGCATAATTATGAACTCACCTTCAACAGCAGGTGAGGACATAGCACCACTTGCATATTTAGCGTTAGGCAACATGTCAGGCTTGTGAGCTGAATGCTCAAATGTGTGGGCTTTAGCCAAAATGACTGTAAACCTCCCCTCCCTGGGCTGCCACCTTATCGTGGTGGAGGGGTTTGCGTGTCCCAATGATCCTAGGAGCTCCGTTGTCTGGGGCTATATGCCCCTGGTAGGGCCACCCATGGCAAACAGGTCCTAGGTGAGGGACCAGACAAAGCGTAGCCCAGGACCCCCTAATGATGCTGAACAACATTGGTGCCAAGTTTCCCTTGCCCGGATGCGGGTCACCGGGGCCCCCTCCTGGAGCCAGGCCTGGGGGTGGGGCACGTTGGCGAGCGCCTGGTGGCCGGGCGCAGCCCGAAGAGGCAACATGGGACCCCCTTCCCGTGGGCTCACCACCTGCAGGAGGGGCCAAGGGGGTCGGGTGCATTGTGTTTTGGGTAGCAGCCGGAGGCAGGGACCTTGGCGGTCTGATTCCCGGCTGCACAAACTGGCTCTAGGGACATGGAATGTCACCTCTCTGGTGGGAAAGGAGCCTGAGTTGGTGCGCGAGGTTGAGAAGTTCCGACTAGATATAGTTGGCCTCACCTCGACGCACGGCAAGGGCTCTGGAACCAGTCTTCTTGAGAGGGGTTGGACTCTCTACCATTCTGGAGTTGCCGATGGTGAGAGGCGACGAGCAGGGGTGGCAATTCTGGTTGCTCCCCAGCTCAGTGCCTGTGTATTGGAGTTTACCCCGGTGGATGAGAGGGTAGCCTCCCTTCGCCTTCGGGTGGGGGGACGGATCCTGACTGTTGTTTGTGCCTATGGTCCAAACAGCAGTTCAGCGTATCCACCCTTTTTGGAGTCCTTAGAGGGAGTGCTGGAGAGTGCCCCTTCTGGGGGCTCCCTCGTCCTCCTGGGTGACTTCAATGCTCACGTTGGCAATGACAGTGTGACCTGGAGAGGTGTGATTGGGAAGAACGGCCCCCCTGATCTGAACCCGAGTGGTGTTTTGTTATTGGACTTCTGTGCTCGTCTCAGATTGTCCATAACGAACACCTTGTTCAGACATAAAGGCGTCCACATGTGCACTTGGCACCAGGACGCCTTAGGCCGCAGATCGATGATCGACTTTGTGGTTGTGTCATCGGATTTGCGGCCGCATGTTCTGGACACTCGGGTGAAGAGAGGGGCGGAGCTGTCAACTGATCACCACCTGGTGGTGAGTTGGCTCCGATGGTGGGGAAGTATGCCGGACAGACCTGGCAGGCCCAAACGTGTTGTGAGGGTCTGCTGGGAACGCCTGGCAGAGTCCCCTGTCAGAAGGAGCTTCAACTCACGCCTCCGGGAGAGCTTTGACCATGTCCCGGGGGAGGCGGGGGACATTGAGTCCGAGTGGACCGTGTTCCGTGCCTCCATTGTTGAGGCAGCTGACCGGTGCTGTGGCCGCAAGGTGGTTGGTGCCTGTCATGGCGGCAATGCCCGAACCCGCTGGTGGACACCAGCGGTGAGGGATGCCGTCAAGCTGAAGAAGGAGTCGTATCGGGCCTTACTGGCCTGTGGGACTCCTGAGGCAGCAGATGGGTACCGGCGTGCCAAGCGGAGTGCAGCTACGGCGGTTGCCGAGGCAAAGACTCGGGCATGGGAAGAGTTCGGTGAGGCCATGGAGAACGACTTTCGGACGGCCTCGAAAAGGTTCTGGACCACCATCCGGCATCTGAGGAGGGGGAAGCAGTGCACTGTCAACACTGTGTATAGTGGTGATGGTGTGCTGCTGACCTCAACTCGGGATGTTGTGGATCGGTGGAAGGAATACTTCGAGGACCTCCTCAATCCCACCAACACGCCTTCCAGTGAGGAAGTAGGGCCTGGGGACCTGGAGATGGGCTCTCGTATCTCCGGGGCTGAAGTTGCCGAGGTAGTTAAAAAACTCCTCGGTGGCAAGGCCCCGGGGGTGGATGAGATCCGCCCAGAGTCCCTTAAGGCTCTGGATGTTGTAGGGCTGTCGTGGTTGACTCGACTCTGCAACATCGCGTGGACATCGGGGGCAGTGCCGCTGGATTGGCAGACCGGGGTGGTAGTCCCTCTTTTTAAGAAGGGGGACCGGAGGGTGTGTTCCAACTATAGGGGGATCACACTCCTCAGCCTCCCTGTTAGGTCTATTCAGGGGTACTGGAGAGGAGGGTCCGCCGGATAGTCGAACCTCGGATTCAGGAGGAGCAATGTGGTTTTCGTCCTGGGCGTGGAACAGTGGACCAGCTCTACACCCTCCGCAGGGTCTTCGAGGGTGCATGGGAGTTTGCCCAACCAGTCCACATGTGTTTTGTGGACTTGGAGAAGGCATTCGACCGTGTCCCTCGGGGGGTCCTGTGGGGGTCCTCCGAGAGTATGGGGTGTCGGGCCCGCTGATACGGGCTGTCCGCTCCCTGTACGATCGGTGCCAGAGTTTGGTCCGAATTGCTGGCAGTAAGTCGAACTCGTTTCCGGTGAGGGTTGGCCTCCGCCAGGGCTGCCCTTTGTCACCGATTCTGTTCATAATTTTTATGGACAGAATTTCTAGGTGCAGTCATGGTGTTGAGGGGATCCGGTTTGGTGACCTCAGGATCGCGTCTCTGCTTTTTGCGGATGATGTGGTCCTGTTGGCTTCATCGGCCCGTGACCTCCAACTATCACTGGTTCGGTTCGCCGCCGCATGTGAAGCGGCTGGGATGAGAATCAGCACCTCCAAATCCGAGGCCATGGTTCTCGACCGGAAAAAGGTGGAGTGCCTTCTCCGGGTAAAGGAGGAGATCCTGCCCCAAGTGGAGGAGTTTAAGTACCTCGGGGTCTTGTTCACGAGTGAGGGAAGAATGGAGCAGGAGATCGACAGGCGGATCGGTGCGGCGTCCACAGTAATGCGGACTCTGCACCGGTCCGTTGTGGTGAAGAGAGAGCTGAGCCGAAAGGCGAAGCTCTCGATTTACCGGTCGATCTTCATTCCTACCCTCACCTATGGTCATGAGCTTTGGGTAATGACCGAAAGAACAAGATCACGGGTACAAGCGGCTGAAATGAGCTTCCTCCGTAGGGTGGCTGGGCTCTCCCTTAGAGATAGGGTGAGAAGCTCTGCCATCCGGGAGGAGCTCGGAGTAGAGTCGCTGCTCCTCCGCGTTGAGAGGAGCCAGATGGGGTGGCTTGGGCATCTAGTCAGGACGCCCCCTGGACGCCTCCCTGGTGAGGTGTTCAGGGCATGTCCCTCCGGTAGGAGACCCCCGGGGAGACCCAGGACATGTTGGAGAGACTATGTCTCTCGGCTGGCCTGGGAACGCCTGGGGATCCCTCCGGATGAGCTGGAGGAGGTAGCTGGGGAGAGGGAAGTCTGGACTTCTCTCCTTAGGCTGCTGCCCCCGCGACCCGATCCCGGATAAGCGGTAGAGAATGGATGGATGGATGGATGGACTGTAAACCTGGCTAAATACAATATTTGTACAAAAGTAGTTGCATGCAAGGGGGAAAACACCTTTAACTAAATGAAGCATTTGCTAGGAGCTCATGGAATAAAGCTGATGGATAATGGTGTGTTTGTATGCTTTGCAAGCCACTGTTTTTTTCTCATTAGATGTCATGGTGAGTAGACTTGTTTTGGTTGTAGTTATTGACTCTGCAAATATAAGTTAATGTCATTTCTGTGATTGTAAATAAAATGTATCTTTAAAGGAATGTGAACCGGGAAGTAGCCAAGGGATCCCCATTTACCATCGCCTAAAGAGGGCAAATACAGATGACTGCAGGAAAAAGTGGTTACCAAGTAGTTTAGGGAACAAAGCTGTAGCAGACGTTGCCTTAGCTAACTTCTAGTAAGCACTTATAATTGCAAAGTTTAGCTTCTGTTGAAGCATTACATGGAAAGTTCCTTTTAAGGCACTTAGCATTACTGTATGGATGGTGGTGTGCTGCTAGTGTGACATGCTTAAGGCTCTAAAGACAGGTGTTGAGAAGAGGCTTCCCTGATGTTACAAAATGACAGTGCTGTTACTCCCTCTTTTTATATATTGAAATTAATGAATATTTAAACATATTTTCACATCTTTGTTTACACCAATAATGCTAAATATCATTATCAGTATCGACAAAATGCTAATGATATGTATCCCTCGTAAATGCCAGCCAGATTGACATCACGTGAGAAATATTTTCTGGCTGGTTCGTGTGCTGATTGGACAACTTGATGAACCACTGCTTCTTACTTACACATGTATTTCTGCCCTCCTGGCTACACAATATCTAATACAATATAGAGTAATTGTCTAACATTTATTTTGTATGGTCCGTGTCTAAGATGATACATCATTCATTACCAGCTGACAGATACATGATTCACACCTCAATAAATGGTAATAAGATTAGTTGGCAGTGATGCTGTCAGCAATAAGTCAGAATACATTGGCTGTCAGGATTATGCATTCATTCTTTAATCATTTGTGATATCATTGTGGTGATGGTGGTTCAATACACAATAAAATGTAATCTTATTGGCTCCACAAGATATGGATGTAATAATGTCTAATTTGATTTGCAAGGATTCCATATCCAATAATCTAAGAATTTTTTCTTTTCTGACTGACTGTTATCTCTCCTAGAGAGCCAGGCTTTTCATCTCTAGGCAAAAGATGAGCCAAGGAGCTTTCCAGCAGGTATTTTCCCATCATTGCCCTGTTTTGTGCCAACAACAGCAATTTGGGAGGCTTAAACCGCATCCGTGTGCAACTCTGCCAGAATATCTTTATATGTCTTCCCTGCAATGCAGCCAACTTTTCTATCTCCCATGTGTTCTTTTGTTTGTGAGCTGCTTCCAGTGTGTAACAACTTGGCATGTACGGAAAATGAATTGGTTTCCTGTAGCATATCTATACAGTATCCGCTACTACTGGCATATACATTACAATGAGGCTAAAGCTTTACAAGTACACAAAAGGAAGGGATTCCTCTTCCAATTCTGTCTTTAGTACTACACATATCATGTCTCCCTGTTCCCCTCTGTGGCGTTTGTATGCGTCTTACAATGTGCCTCACTGCAAGGTATTTTTGGCCAATAACTGTTTTCATAGGACAACAGTATCTTCAAGGAGGAAGGAGAGCGTAAAAAGGGACAGAATAGACATCATGAATTGGAAATTGATTTTGTTTTTACATTTTTGAGATAACTTTTTATGAAAGTTACCTATATCTCTTGTTCTTTGATCTAGGGTATCATCTCTGACACTAAATAATAATTGAGAAATGATTGTGATCATACCGTATTTTCACGACCATAAGGTGCACTGTATTAAAAGGCGCAGTCTCAGTTACGGGTGCTATTTCTGTATTTAAAACATACATAAGGCACACCGTATTATTAGGCGCATGCTGAAACATACAGTAAAAAATGACAACATAAGTAAAACAGTGAGTTTCGACACATTTATTGAACAAAATATTCATTCTTCCGCCACAAAACCATCAAAGTTTTCATCTTCTGTATCTGAATTAAACAGCTGCACTATTTCAATGTCCAACATCCCGAATTCCTCTTCTTAATCATCTGAATCGGACTCACCGACCGGTTCCGGTTCAGCATTGATTTTGTGAAAGCTCTTACAATACATGAAGACGGTACCATAGCCCATGTGTCTACAATCCACCCACATATGGTGGCATAACTTGCCCACCGCTGCCTCATAGTCTTTGTGAAGGAGTGTTCGCCTTCCGTCATCCTGCGCTCTGTCCGTTTCCGTGGCAGCCGTGAACGACGGTGAACGACGACTTCTCGTGCCCCGTTATGCGTATCGCCACCGTGCCGGTCCCTTTTTCTCCACTTTGTGGGTCAAAGGGATGTTAAAAGTCAGAGGGCTCTCATCCATGTTGGTGATGTGGCTGGGCGCGGTTATCTATGTCGCGACAGTAGGTGCGGAAAATGGCCACCCTCTCCTGGTAATCCGCTGGCAGCCGCTGCACAACAGTTGTTCTTGTGCGTATGGAGAGATAAATCATAAAGCGAAAACACTAAGATTGCGCGATTGCCATTTTCAGCCACATATCCGATGGCCTGCAGTTTAAAGTAAGCCTCATTCATACGCGTCTCGCTTGACCGACGCCATTTTAGGGGATCCTTACGCGTAGGTGTGCCGCTAATCGATTGGCGGAGCATTTACCGTAGTGCACCCACCAAAGGCGCACAGCAGATTTTGGAACTCAGTCTACACACAAGGCGCACCGTCGATTTTTGAGAAAATCTCAGTGTTTTAGGTGCGCCTTATAGTCGTGAAAATACGGTAAATAAAATGTTGTTTTTCAGTACATTGTACATCTGGGCAAGAACTGACTGCCTGATGTCTGATACACATGGACGTCACTGAACGCTGTCTTCCTTTGTTTGCTCCTGGAGGAGCTAGTGACACCTTATCATCCAAATAGACTGCTACGCTCTCAGAATGCTGGTCTACTTGTGGTCCCCAAAGTCTCTAGGGCAGGGGTGTCAAACATTTGGCCCGCGGGCCGGATCCGGCCCGCCTGGGGGTTCGGTACGGCCCGAGGAATAAATCTGCATTATTAAAAAAAAAATCTTGAAAATGTGTGATTCGTATATTGTCCGCTAGGGGGCGCAGTATTTTAGTACAGCAACACTGCGGCGAAACTAGGAGATGGTAGCATTGAACATCTGTTCAGCGTCTGTTGGCGGCAATTGCATTATCCACTTTTCTCTTGGCCTCGCACCCTCATCAGCGAAATGTCTTTGTCAAAAAGGAGAAAAGTGGACACAGAGTGTCAGATTTTCAAGAAAAATGGACATATTCTTATATGTTCACGGAGGTGAATGGGAAACCTGTATGCCTAGTGTGCCAGCAGCAAGTTTCGGTGCTTAAAGAATACAATAATCGACGCCATTATGAAACTCAGCATGGTGAAAAATACAGCAGCTTGCATGGAGAACTGAGAAAACAGAAGGTAAATGAAATGATGGTGCATCTGAGGAAACAGCAATCTGTTTTCACCCGGAGTCAAGAAGCCAGTGATGCTGCGGTGAAAGCTAGCTACCTAATTGCGAGCCAAATAGCATTAGCCTCAAAGCCATATAGTGATGGCGAGTTAGTCAAAAATGGCATGCTGACGGCTCACAAAATTGTGTGTCCTGAGAAGCGACATGCTTTTGCCAATATTAGCTTGACAAGAAATACCGTGGCAGACAGGATTTCGGACCTATCGGCAGATTTGGACCACCAAATGAAACGCAAAGTGGAGTCATTTCTGGCATTTTCTGTTGCGATTGATGATAGTACTGATATTACAGACATCGCTCAACTGGCCATATTCATTCATGGAGTTGACAAGACTTTGACTGTCAGCGAGGAGTTTCTCGAGCTGGTGCCTATGACCGACACCACGACAGCTGAGGACATTTTCCGCTCCATAGTTGGAGCACTGGACAGAATCGGGGCGGACTGGTAACGCGCCGTAAGCCTGGCTACTGATGGTGCGCCGTCAATGATCGGTAAAAAGGCAGGCGTTGTGACAAAGTTCAGAGATAAAGTACAAGCCACAAATAGAGGGGGTAATTTTTGGACATTTCATTGTATTTTGCATCAGGAGGCATTATGCAGCCAATCGCTAAAAATGGATCACATCATGGAGGTGGTTGTCCGAACTGTTAATTTCATCCGAGCCAGAGGTCTCAATCATCGTCAGTTTGACAGCCTTCTCAGTGACTGCAACATTACCCATGGTGTGCTTTCCCACACGGAAGTACGATGGTTAAGCAGAGGTGCTGTGCTGAAGCGCTTCTTTGATTTACGTGGCAAAATTGGTCAATTCATGGAGAAAAAAAGTAAACCTGTTAAGGAATTACAGTGCCATCTGTGGCTGCAGGACCTTGCGTTTATGGTTGACATTACTGAGCACTTGAATAATCTCAACAAAATGTTGCAAGGATGCAAAAAAATCATAACACAGCATTATGACAGCATACGTGCATTCAAGCTAAAGCTCAGGTTATGGGAGACGCAGATAGCAAGTGGTGACACTGCTCATTTTCCCTGTTTAAAAGATATGTGCGCAGCAAGCGTTAATTTTGATTCACGGTTGTTGAGGGAGTTTGAGAAACGATTTCAGGTTTTTAGACAGAATTTGCAGTTTTTCGCTCACCATTCACAGTCAGAGCTTCTGATTTGCCCGTTGACATGCAACTTTGTCAATCAGACAAATTTGCCTCTGTGGGCTTAGACACATTTTACAAGTACCTCCTACCAGGCTATCCTACATTGACAGCACTGGCTGCAAAAATTAGATTAGATTGTTGTCAATGTTGTCCATGTTTGGGACTACCTATCTTTGTGAGCAGGTTTTCTCACTAATGAACATTAATAAAACGAAGCTACGCTCAAAGCTCACACATAAGCAGTTAAATGAGATTCTGAAATTAGCTGCTTCTCAGGACATGATGCCTAATATTGATGCACTTGCAGGGTAAACGATGCCAAGTTTCAGGGGCAAATACTAAGCAAGACAAGTAATTGCTGTGAAAGTTATTCACTTGTTCAAATTGCTTTCAAGATGTTGAAAAAACAGTGCTTTTAAGTTCCACAAGACTGTGACTAAATGTTTTGCAACATTGTTACTATCACTGTGATCAGTTGTATGCATCGCGCACTTAAATAAATGTTAAGACTTATTTAGTTACTAAGTAAAAGTGTTGTTAAAATTACTTTTTTAAGTTCTTAGGTTGTTCATAATGTATTTAGTAAAAGGAAAATTCATTTAATAAATATTTTTTTTATAATTGACTTCTTCTTTGCACTAATTATTAGTATTAGTGACTAATACAAAGAAAAAATTGTGCTTATTGTTAGTTCGATGTAATTTTGCAATGAGTTTACTGGCCCGGCCCGCTTGAGATCAGATTAAGCTGTATTCGGCCCCCAGACCAAAATGAGTTTGACACCCCTGCTCTAGTGGTAGAATGGGGGGCCGAGCATTCAGCCACCAGGCCCCCCTGCTGTGGAACCAGCTCCCTGTCCAGGTACGGGAGGCTGACTCCATCTGTACTTTTAAGATTAGACTTAAAACCTTCCTCTTAGAAAAAGCGTATTGTCACTAATTCTGTAGTTCCAGTTACTGTCCTAGACATACAAATGATCATACTGTACTTAGGGGGTCGTCTAATTATTAGATTAACATCTTAGTTATGCTGCTCTAGGCCAAGGCTGCTGGGGTCCACAAACATGATCACCTGACAGGTTCCTCCCCTTCCCTCAGTACCTCCTGCTAACAGGTAAAAAGCTTCTTACTCAGCCTTTAACCATTCCAAATATTAAAGAAAAGCTTCTGCTGTCTTTTTATGTCAACTTCAGTTCAAAGTGTCCAGAAACATGATCACCTGACAGGCATGGTCCCCTCCCCTCCCTTCCCCTCTCCTCTCGATTTTCTGCTTCTCCCCCCTTCTTCATCTACAGGTATCGCTGCCTTCATAGCTGTATGCTCACCTACTGACCTCCGACCCCGCTGACCCACCCAACCTGACTCTACCGCCAGCTTATTTTAATCAATATAATGCATCCCTATGTTCTACCTATTCTCTCTCACCTGTCCTCCTCCTGCCTTTATATTTCAGTTGCTGTTGAGTGTCTCTCATCTCTTAGAAGGCCAATGCCTGATTGGCCTGGCTGTGATCTGGTGATTGGCAGCCATTGCAGAATATTTCATTTCTGGCTTCAATATATATTATTGTAGGTGAATATTCTACAGGAGTATGGCTTTAGCATGGCAATGATCCTGCAATCATCCACCACTGTTTCTCTCCAAGGATATCCAGGCCTTTAGGAGTTCCAGAGCTCAGTGCACTCCTATTTCACAGAATGAACTAAACTTATTTGGCCGCTCCGCACATTTAGGGTGTCCCTCTAATCAAGTTTTTCTTAAAACTTATTTACAGCTTAACGACACTCAATTTCTCAACTTCACTGAGAATTCTTTGGTCTCCACCCAATTTCACACCACATCCGGAACAAACTCCAGACCTTTTATCTGCTTACATTCTCCACATGATCTTACATTATGTCTCTTACATTTTTCATGATCTTTCTATATTTTACATCATCTTAAGCAAACATGTGGTAAAATAGCCATTTGTCCACCCACCCATCTATGTAATACTATACTGTATTTTCCTCTCAGAATTGTAGGGGTAATATAATGTTTGCAATTTAATCCTATTTGTAGTCATCATGTCTAGTGGAGTAGACTCTAGTACAGCAGCATATACTGTATAAAATATGTAACTGAAGCTTGTTCAAACTTCCAAGTTTTGGTCATCCAGTGCTTTAAACTATATAAACGGTTTTAACAGTATAAACAATAACAGCAATAACAGAATGTTTCTAGCTTGATTGTTGAGTTATAATGTTTAACATCTTCTAATAGTTCAATAACAAAGTGATGACGCCTTTAGTGAAGAAGTTACTAATGAAAACTAAATAAAATTGATTTTATAGATCAAAGATTATTTACCTGAAAGAGAGACTTTGTCTATGCCTGTCTTGAATTTATTAAAGTAATATTTCATTCTAAATTATTCATAATGTAACAGGATGTTACCTCAGAAATACAAGACTCAAAAGTATTTTTTTTAATTTAAAAAAAAGCACAAATAGGGTTTTTGTTTGTGATTACACATAAATGACTGAACACATTTACCAAGAAGAATAGCAATTATGGCTAAAAACAAAAAGAAAATGATAAATACTTCTTTCAAATGCCAAGTATGGATCAGAAATAATCAACTCACCAAGCATGATGAGGGTAGTTGTCCCTTGCTCATTTCCAGATGGGTAAGTTGCATATTCGCATGTATAACGGCCAGCGTCAGACATTTTCAGGTTCGAAATCCTGATGGAAGGGTTCTCCAGGCTGTTATGGAGGAACACAACTCGATCCTTGAAGGACAAGTTGGGGAAACTCTGTCCATACATGGGGTGGAAAACAGCGATATTGTCTCTCTGGCCATCAGTGGGTTCCCAAATCCATGACACCTGAAAACAAGAGAATTTTTTTTTTTGTTTTGTTTTTTTAAACTTGATTTTTAACAAAGAAGCAGACTAGTTATTTCTGTGTGCAATGTGCACTTCCACTCATCAATACAGGCTATTTTCTGTCTAGTATCCTGATATTGTCTTTATCATTAGGGGATAAAGTTCATGAATACACATTTTGAAAAATAAGAAGAGATAAGATCAAAAGGATAATTTTGTGACTAAATGAGCTGATGAAATTATGTAATTAATTCAGTCTGAACATCGCATGAAAATGTGATTGACTATTAGTCAGACAGCAACTTCAATTTTCAAGAGAACACACTGGATAAACTAACCTGTTAAGCAAAATCCTCATCTTATTTCTGTTTGATGTACTTAGGTGAGAGCACACAGAACATTTTTGGTGGTAGTTGTCAGGTAATTCAAATTCAGATCACAAAGACCCCCCTTTTTTATTTATTTTGTTTTCAGTCCCATTAGGTTTTAGCCACATTAAACCACATCTGCATTAGCATCTTAGAGCGGAAGAAACCTCTGAGATGAGAAGTGAAACATCCTTAAGGTCTTTAATTTTGGTGTCCTCCAGTTCAAAAAATATAACAATGACTTGGTGAAAAATATTCCCTGTAGTGCTGTCACATATGAACTCATTATCAAGAACCTCCCAAAACATCCATCCTCTACCGCTTATCCGGGGTCGGGTCGCAGTGGCAGCAGCCTAAGCAGAGAGACCCAGCTTCCCTCTCCCCAGCTACTTCTTCCAGCTCGTCCGGGGGAATTCCCAGGCATTCCCAGACCAGTCAAGAGACATAGTCTCTCCAACATGTCCTTGGTCTTCCTGGGGGCCTCCTACCGGAGGGACATGCCCTGAACACCTCACCAGGGAGGCGTCCAGGGGGCATCCTAACTAGATGCCCAAGCCACCTCATCTGGCTCCTCTCAATGCAGAGGAGCAGCGGCTCTACTCTGAGCTCCTCCCGGATGGCGGAGCTTCTCACCCTATCTCTAAGGGAGAGCCCAGCCACCCAACGGATGAAGCACATTTCGGCTGCTTGTACCCGTGATCTTGTTCTTTCGGTCATTACCCAAAGCTCATGACCATAGGTGAGGGTAGGAACGAAGATTGATCGGTGCAGAGTCCGAATTACTGCGGACGCCGATCTTTTTGAAGCCGTCCGGAAGTCGTTCTCCATGGCCTCACCGAACTCTTCCCATGCCCAGGTCTTTGCCTCGGCAACCACCGTAGCTGCACTCCGCTTGGCCTGCCGGTACCTATCTGGTGCCTCAGGAGTCCCACAGGCCAATAAGGCCCGATATGACGGCATCCCTCACCGCTGATGTCCACCAGTGGGTTCGGGCATTGCCGCCACGACAGGCACCAACCACATTGCGGCCACAGCACCGGTCAGCTGCCTCAACAATGGAGGCACGAAACATGGTCCACTCAGACTCAATGTCCCCCGCCTCCCCCGGGACAGGGTCAAAGCTCTCCCGGAGGTGTGAGTTGAAGCTCCTTCTGACAGGAGACTCTCACAATATGTTTGGGTCTGCTGGGTCTGTCCGGCATCCTTCCCCACCATCGGAGCCAACTCACCACCAGGTGGTGATCAGTTGACAGCTCTGCCCCTCTCTTGGCCGCAATTCCGATGACACGACCACAAAGTCGATCATCGATCCGCGGCCTAAGGCGTCCTGGTGCCAAGTGCACATGTGGACGCCTTTATGCCTGAAAAAGGTGTTTGTTATGGATAATCTGAGACGAGCACAGAAGTCCAATAACAAAACACCACTCGGGTTCAGATCAAGGGGGGCCGTTCTTCCCAATCACACCTCTCCACCTCTGGGCAAACGCTTCTTGGACACAGGCCAGGAACAGCTCATCTGCTGTTGGGTCGCCTGGGTGAGTGAGTCTGGAATGCACGTGAACCCAGGCACTATCACTGATGATGTGCCCGAGAAGGTGCTTCATAAGATGTGAAATGGAATTTGATTGTGGAATGTAAATTGTATACAAAAGGAGGAAATTGAAATGGTATTCTATTGTGAAATGTAAATTGAGAGCAAAAGGAAGGGTGTGATGGAGACTGGGAGAGCAGACGGAGTCCATTTGGTTCCTCATTCATTTACATGGAAACAAAGGTTGAAGGAAGACCAGCGTCAAAGGACTGAGGGGGGGACATCCTCAGTCATTCAACTTCTTGCGCCAGCCGGAACACCCGCTGTGAAGGCACCAAACTCCTGAGGTGCATACAGTGCACACCTACTGTGTTGGCGTCCTGTGTCCTGTGCATGCAGCAAACACATGCTGTGAAGACGTCTGCACCTCAGGGGCGGGCCTTCAACTATATAAGATCAGAACTGTATACATTGAGCAGGGATCTCTCCGCACGCTTCCGTGTGTGTATCCTGACCGACTGACTGGATTAAAACCATCTCCTACGCAGTAACTTAGATTAATAGTTTTTCTTCTCCAAACGGCTAAAAAGTCCGCGACAGATGCATCTAAAAACTTTAATATGACCATCATAGGGTATGTAAACAGTTTGAAACAAGCAGACACAGAGAGTACAGGACCTAAGGCTTCGGGACATTATTCCTGTGAATTTTCCCAATCAGAAAACCACAAACTGACATTTCTAGGTGACACAGTTATAAAACACTGTCTTTGTACCTGTGTAAGTTTAGTTCGGCCACCTCCATCAATAAACTGGCAACGCAGGTCAACAGACTCTGTGGGATACGCCTCCAGCTCCTCCTCAACTCGCACCTTTTGTCCGACAATACCTGCAAAACCAAGAAAGAAGGGTGATATAAGCATAATCTGAAGTTCAGTTGTATTTGAATTATGTTAAAATGTTTCTGTTAAACCTAAAAGAGCCAGTTCAAGGCTAAACGAGCACTCAGTAAGAGGAGATTAGGAGAAATTTACATTAAAAAAAACTGCAAATGACTAATGTGAATGAGGATTTATTCATTTCAGTAAAATCCTTTGGGGAATCATGTAATTTCATGCATTTGGATTCATTAAACATAATAAAGAAAATGAAGGAAATGGGTAAAGACAGAAGCTAAGTACATTCACAGAGGTGTTCTATAATCAAAATCTTCAGATGCATGTTATAGGCCAACTCACTGTAGTTTCATTCAAAGTACAATTAATATACTGTAAGTAGGATTCACTATTACTAAAGTCATTTTCAGACTTTATATTTGAGGAATATATGAAATGCATCAAAGAAAAACTTCTGAATCAAAGTACTGAAGCCCCAAAGAACATATCTCAACCAATTCTATCAGAATTTAAACTGAAAATAAACCCTTTGGAAGTTGCTTGTGCTACTTTAACACAAGAACACATCCTGAGAGGTCAGAGAAACCAAATGACATTAATGAGAAAGTCATTTAAGATAGAAAAGACTTAACATTGAACACCAAAACGAATGAGGCAGATGTTTAGTTAATCAGTAAAGATAAATCATCAAATAAATACAATTATTCATTTCAAGTATGGAGCTCTCAATGCTAATTAAGAACAGGTCATGGCTCTGGATTTACAGTTCCCAGTGGTTAAACTCCACAAGGCTCCTTACGGCCATGCTAATTTCAATTTTATAGATAAAAGACATCTCAACTCAAAAAACTGAACCTGCTACTTGAACCGGATAAAAATACCACAGTGCCATATGCCCCATTTATCATATAAATTAAAAATCATGAAAAGCTCTGGAAAAAAAAAACAGGCCCTCCTATAGCATAATACACCGTGACCAATCAGGAGTCACTAAGGCCAACAAAACTTGGAGACTTATAAATTTTAGCGGCTACTTTATTATTAAAAATCAGGAAACTACTATTGTCTCCTGAGGTGCAATGAAAGGATTTTATAAAGTGGACATTTCTGTTTGCTCTTCTCCACAAATTCAGATTTTTACCTTTTCTTCAAAATTCACAAGCCTCACTTTCTAAGACATTCATAAATTCACTTCGGTCCCTCTCAGCTTACACATTCATTTGGTTTAAATCTAATTTGTTATCAATTAACTGCTAATTCCATCCTTTGGCATTAATACTGCCAAAGGGTGGCAGTTGGACAGTGCCCGCCCGCCTGGCGGCGGAGCTCTGGAGGCGGATGAGATCCGCCCAGGGTGTCTTAAGGCGCTGGATGTTGTAGGGCTGTCCTGGTTTACACGCCTCTGCAACATTGCGAAGACATCGGGGGCAGTGCCCCTGGACTGGCAGACTGGGATGGTGGTCCCTATTTTTAAGAGTGGGGACCAGAGGGTGTGTTCCAACTATAGGGGGATGACACTCCTCGGCCTCCCTGGGAAAGTCTATGCCAGGGTGCTGGAAAAGAGGATTAGATCGATCGTCGAACCTCTGATCGAGGAGTAACAATGTGGGTTTCGGCCTGGTCGTGGAACCACGGATCAGCTCTTTACCCTTGCTGGGGAGTTGGGAGTTTGGAGTTTCCCTACTGGTCCACATGTGCTTTGTGGACTTGGAAAAGGCCTATGACCGGGTCCCCAGGAGCATCCTGTGGGGGGTGCTCCGGGAGTATGGGGTGGATGGTCCCTTGATAAGGGCCGTCCAGTCCCTCTACCGAAGGAGCAGGAGCTTGGTCCCGATAGCCGGTTGTAAGTCGGACTCATTCCCAGTGAGGGTTGGACAGGGCTGTCCCTTGCCACCAGTTCTGTTCATAACTTTTATTGACAGAATTTCTAGGTGCAGCCGGGGAGTGGAGGGTGTCGAGTTCGGTAGGTGGAAGATCTCGTCGCTGCTTTTTGCAGATGACGTAGTTCTTCTGGCACCATCGAGCAAGGAACTCCAACACATGCTGGGGCGGTTCACGACCGAGTGTGAAGCAGCATGGATGCGGATCAGCACCTCCAAGTCAGAGTCCATGGTCCTCGCTCGGAAAAAGGTAGAGTGCCTTCTCCGGGTCGGGGAGGAGGTCCTGCCTCAGGTGGAGGAGTTTAAGTATCTTGGGATCTTGTTCACGAGGGATGGTAGGATGGAACATGAGATTGACAGGCGGATTAGAGCGGCGTCAGCAGTGATGCGGGCACTTAACCAATCTGTCATGGTAAAGAAGGAGGGCTGAGCCGGAAGGCGAAGCTCACGATTTACCGGTCAATCTACGTCCCAATCCTCACCTATGGCCATCAACGTTGGGTGATGACCAAAAGAATGAGATCGCGGATACAAGCGGCCGAAATGAGTTTTCTCCGCAGGGTGGCCGGGCTCAACCTTAGAGACAGGGTGAGAAGCCCGGACATCTGGGAGGAGCTTGGAGTAGAACCGCTGCTTCTCCACATCAAGAGGAGTCATCTGGGGTGGCTCGGACATCTGGCCAGGATGCCTTTTAGAGGTGTTCCGGACATGTCCCACCGAGAGGAGGCCTCGTGGCCAGCCCAGGACTAGGTGGAGGGATTACATCTCTCGCCTGGCTTGGGAGCGGCTGGGGTCCCCCGGGGGAACTCAAGCAGACTAGTTATGCTGATTCTTGTGTAGTTTTTCTGCCCCCCCCCCCTCTATTTATTTACAGGTATCGCCGTCTTTGGAGCTGCGTAATGACCTCCGGCCCCGCTGAAGTGATTGTATATCATATTTTTGTGTGTGTTTCTGTGCTCTGTGCCTCTCCTCTCCCTCTCCTCTCCTCTACCCCTCTCCTCTCCTCTACCCTCTCCTCTCCTCTCCATTCTATCCTCTACCTGTCCTCTCCCTTCTCCTCTCTCTTTACCCAGCCGGCCATCAGCAGGAGGGTCCCCCTACATGAGCCTGGTCCTGCTCAAGGTTTCTTCCTGTCAAAGGGGAGTTTTTCCTTGCCACTGTTGCTTGTCTGGGGTCAGGCCCTGGGATTCTGGAAAGCGCCTTGAAACAATTTTGATTGTATAAGACGCTATATAAATAAAGATTGATTTGATTTGATTTGATTTGATTTGAACTGATGGAAGTGGCCGGGGAGAGGGCTGTCTGGGCATCCCTCCTGAAGCTTTTGCCCCCGCGACCCGGATTTGGATAAGCGAGAGAAAACGAGATGAGACGAGACAAATTATGGGAAAGGATTTGCACAAAAAATATGCTGATAGGCTCATTTTCATAAAATGTAGTCATTAGAAAATTTGGAGTCTTTGTAGCTATGAATGAAAAGAAATACATTTATTTTCTCAGAATTATTGACTGAATAAATAATTCTATTTCATGAAAGTAACAAAAAAGCAACAGAGGGAGGATCACACAAATCAGAAAAGGGAATATGTAATCCTTTATTAATCTATGTGAAGTCCAGCAGCTCCGCAGTGCCTCCATTGGTAGCCATGTTGTAATTCTAGTGACCTTTTGAGTTTATACTGTTTTGATTTAATTATCCCACCTCTGAGTTTAACAAAATTCCTTTTCCCAGCAGCACTCTCCACTTCTGTTGCCATTTTACCTTTCCCGGTTCCTTCTTTTACTGATATTCAGCTCCCTCTTCCACAAACCACATATGAATCCCATATTGATCCAGCACACCATGAGCCAACCCTCTGCCTTCCCAACCAGAGTCTGTTCTTGCAATGATAAAAATATGTTCTGTGACAAGGTCCCTTGCTGTTTCTGTTACAGGGCCCCTTAGGTTGTTGCATAAGAAAATAGAGGATAAAAGTCTGTTAAATGCTAGTTTGCTCTGGGTGATTGCAATAAGCCAGGGATTGGCTGGAACAATATATTACATACCACACTGTAGAGCTAAAAGAACAGCAAGTGTGCAAGTCAGTGGATAAAGACGGTGTGAGAGACAAAGAGGAAGAGAAAGCATTGTTTGGGTAATACATGCATTTATATGTCAGCTCAAGATGATTAGTGAATGAAGGCACTGGAGTACACTGGCTAAGAGAGCTTAATGCACAGCAGATTAAACTGTCTCAAAGCACTACTGTAAAGCCACACAAACATCAAGTTTACAAAACAGCTCTCAACCAAAATAACATCCAAAAACATGCAAGATGCTCACAATGTCAAGATCTACACACTGAAATTAGTATATGATGTGAAGAAGTTGGATAAACTGCACAGGTAATCCAGCTGCCATTGCATATACCACCCAAGCTGTGAGGTCAAAAGTATTGTGTTGGGGTGAGAGGTACGGATTGAAAATCATTATTAAATTACTGAAATATGATGTAAAAATGAAGACAATCAACCAAGACTGGAGTTTGAAGAGCTATATAGAGCTAAAATATATAAATGTATACAAATGATAGGAAAAAGATAGAATTGTAAAGGAAACTGAAGGCAAAAAAGCTGGAGGAAAGAAACTCCAGAAAAATGATTTCCAACAGAAAATGACCTAGACAGAGTCTCAAAGCAGACATTGACAGAAACTGGAGGCAGCAAATCGAAAGGGTGAGACTGGAGGAGGAATAGAAGAGGAAAAGATCTGGAGAGAAGTGTGAAGAAAGAAACGGGGCCACATGAGTTTGAAGAGGTCCAGAGAGGTGTGAGCAAACATGCTAAAAAGAGCAGATTACACATCAGAGGTTGTTCATTTCCATAGCTTCCAGAGCAAGAGAAGCCTGCAGGCTCTGAGATGACTGGTTCAGTTACAGGCTGAGAAGAAAGGATAAATAAAGTCAGGCTGCAGTCAGCCTGCTTGCAGAAATGCTGTCACTTGTCACCCCTGGGGGGAAGGAGGGGGGGAGGGGTTTCTACAGACTCTACGAGCTAAATTAAACCATTAGAGTCTATTGTCGTTGAAAGTTAATTGTACTTAAAGAAATTAATTATGCCAGTTTTCTGCAATCCAAATCTGATTTCAAAATTGCAACAAAAATAAAATACGAGAGAAATGAATGGTTAAGTTGATTGGGACTCAATTATTATGACATAACAAATGTTTAATACAATTATTTTTTTTAATTTTTACATAAAGCTTCTGTCATAGAATGTTGAAATCTTTAGAGCTGGTTGATACAGTTTCTAAAACATCAGGTAAAAACAACTGCAACACAACCTAAAATAAATTTTAATAGATGGCAAATGGATGTTTTTTGTTTGCTTTTTGTTATTCACACAGCATGTGTCCTAACAGCAATGGTAAGACTAAACTCGTGTGAGTGCATCTTAAGAGTAATTGAATATAAATTAGGGTCACTGCAGGAAATGAAGTGGGCTGAAAACATAAATTACTTTAAATTCAGAGTGCTAAATACACAGTCCATATCTCCATATCTGTTACAACACATCTGCTGTAACATATGGCACCAACACTATTCCAAGTTTTTAAATAAAATGTAGCCTAATATATGTTTACATGCCTTTGTGTAATGTAGATTGTTAATAGGATATATGGTGTAGATGTTTTGCAGTGCTTGGCTGACCAGCTTCAATTGCCCTGCACATCAAGGAACTGGAGTTCTGCTAATTGACAAATGACACCACCCTAATTATGGCATTTAATGTTTCCATCACAGCGCTGAATAGCACCTCGTCTTAAAACCTACCTCTTTGAAAAAGCTTATTGTTACTAATTCTGCAGTTTGAGAACTGAAGAAGCCTTCTGGATAGAAGGCAAAACGTCTTCAACAGAAGAAACCCAGTCCAGTTGACATAGAAAACTACCTTGGATACAATGACCTGGATGATTGAGAATCTACACAGACATAATTCTGCAGTTCCAGTTACTATCATAGACAGACAAACTATCATACTTAGGGGGTCGTCTAATCATTAGGTTAACATCTTAGCTATGCTGTTATAGGCCAAGGCTGCCGGGGTCCAGAAACATGATCACCTGACAGGCCTCTGTCACCCCACTGGGTCATGGTCTCGTCTCCTCTCCTCTCCTCTCCTCTCCTCTCCTCTCCTCTCCTCTCCTCTCCTCTCCTCTCCTCTCCTCTCCTCCTCGACTAGTTATGCTGATTCTTGTGTAGTTTTTCTACTCCCCCCCCCCCCTTCTGTATTCATTTACAGGTACCGCCACCTTCGGAGCTGCGTGATGACCTCCGGCCCCGCTGACCCACTCGGCTGGCGGCTTGCATAAATAGTGTATTTTTGTATGTGTTTCTGTGCTCTGTGCCTCCCCTCCCCTCTTCTCTCCATTCTATCCTCTACCTGTCCTCCCCCCTCTCCTCTCTCTCTACCCAGCCGGCCATCAGCAGGAGGGTCCCCCTACAGGAGCCTGGTCCTGCTCAAGTTTTCTTCCTGTTAAAGGGAAGTTTTTCCTTGCCACTATTGCTTGTTGGGGGTTAGGCCCTGGGATTCTGGAAAGCGCCTTGAAACAATTTTGATTGTATAAGACGCTATATAAATAAAGATTGATTTGATTTTGATTTGATTCTGTCCAAAGGCCTGGAAAGGTTTGATCAGCATCAGGCTATTGTTTCTCTCAGACATCAGGCTAGAAAGGTACAGAGTGCAAAAGATCATAATACAAAAATTGAGACAACGAAATGATCCTGTCGCAGATGGATTCAAACTCAACTATTTTAAATGTCTCAAGGCCAATAGATATTTGACAGAGACCTTATCATTATCAATATCATGTACTAACGTTATGCATTAATACTAGCATTAAGAATAGAAATGCCCACAAAATCATTTTTCAATACACAAAATGAAAGCTTAACAATAATATTAATTCAATTCTGCAATTACCTCGTGAATCTGTGCATACCTTTAAGAAAGTAGATTATGCAAAGCAATGTTGAAAACTGCTAATACAGCACTTTTGCACATCATTCTATTTTTTTTAACAGAAAGAAAATGTATGTGCGTGTGTGTGCGCGCGCGTGCATGTATTCAAAGGGTGCTTACAACATTTAATATCTTTTTTTAACAACAAAATTTCATCATATCAAAATGTATTATCTTTCCAAAGGGACCCAATGAAGTGCTTTAGGAAACATCCAAATAGGACATCAATGGCAGTAAACATGAATAGTAATATTTCAAAAGTTATCCTGACGAATACAAAATGACTGCACAATTAAGTATTAGAAATGCGCTGAAGAAAAACAACACTTTTTTTATTTCCTGGTTTGTCTTTGTAGGAAATATGCAGCAAGCTAAAACAAATCCAAAGAACAAGTGTCTGGGTGAATTATTGGTGGTTTCAGTCTGGGGGCTTCTCTTACAATGAAGGATTATGGAGCTAACAGAAAATATTTTATGAGTAGAATCCAGGAGAGTACTGTTAGCTGGGACATGGCCTAACAAGAGAGGAAACAAAGAGGCCGTGCTGGTATCACATAGTCTCAAGATAGCTTTGTTTTAAACCACAACCACAAAGGTTAAACCACAAAGGAAAAACAGCCTTTCCTCCTGTAACTGCAAAGAGAAGCCCCAGTTGATGGTTTTCTATGTGGGAAAGACCAACTCAACAAACAATGGGAAGTTAGCTCTTGTTTAATAGCTCTAAGATTTATTTCATTTACTTTGCAAATCTTCTAATTACATTGGTAGATTTGAATTTGCTGTTTATGCTCTGTGACAAACGAAGAGTGAGTCGAAGAGTAAGAGATGGCTGATGAATACAGAATTCCACTAATACAACTACAGCCACCCCGTGGGGTTGAATTCATAAACTGGGAATAGCATTACACGTGCAGCCAGATCAACAGCAACTGTAGAAGTCATATTGCAACAAAGAACCATCAACCTGCTGAGCATGCAGCCTTCAAACTGATAGTGCTTTCCTACATTGTGGTGGGCACACGGGTCTACCTCTGACCCAGGAGGATGATGAGTTGGGTTCCCCGTCCTTATGTTTTTGGTGGACTTTGAGTAGGCATTCATTCTGGTTTTGACACTCATAACGATAACTGACAGAAAACATCTTTCTATAGGCTCTGCTCTGCCCAAGCTACTTCCAGGAGTCATATCACCAGCATAGCTTCCTCCGCATTTGCCACAAATATACTGGGGTCTGTGCACTCCTGTATCAACCGGTGAAGGAATGTCGTTGCTAGCTTGGCAGAGTAGTTGTCAAACCAAATGAAATGTCTACCTCTTTATTATTATGCCCCAGTCTTTCATCTTTCTGATTTTTCAATGTTATTTTTGGCCTTCACTGCCCACAAGCTCATCCATGTTTGTATATTATTAATGTCTTTGCAGGCAGTGATCATTGATATAATTGATTATCCATTTATCTTGGATTATTATATATATACATCTCTTTATTTATATATTTTCTATTCTTTTTTAAAAATCTGCGTGCTTTTGCTGCTGTTGCACTGTAAATTTCCCCGTGTCGGACAAATAAAGGAATCTGAACCTGAATATCACCCGTCAATTTTAACTTGATGTTAAAGGCATGCATGCGTGTGTGTGTGCATGTGTGCTTGTGTGTGTGTGTCTGTGCCTGTGTGTGTCTGTGTGGGCCTGTGTGTGTTTGTCCTTAATATTTGAATTCAATATTAATGTTATGAATATTATGGATTTCTTCATGTCTACAGCTATTTTATACAATCATACAAACCCTTTTCCCTACTTATAAATATTTTTAAAGTGTCAGATTCAGTGCAACAATGCGCTATATGCATTGCTTTATTATGAATATGACATCAACTGTTTCATATATAAATATTTTTACTATAATGTGAGACATTCGCTGCTCACGCTGTGGCTGACAGGTACAGTAAACTGCTCACATTGTATGTTCTATTTTTCATCACATTCTACAGTCACAGGCTAGGGTTACAAAAAATCGAATTCACTTTTCATTTCAACCTTGCACAGAATAAAACACTGTACATGTCAATAAAGACATACACATGTCTTTCAGAATGATGGTGAAGGGGTGGATCTACAGCACT